>NC_134486.1:82771890-83071890 GCF_040206685.1 Ascaphus truei
TGTGAGCTGAGCTGACCCAGGAAGCAGAAAGAGCAGGGTATTCCTTAGTGCCTGCTTCACTAATACAATTCTTTTTGCAAACAAGTGTGCTGTCTCTTCCTTGCTGTGCCTACTTTGGATTCCCTGGATTCTCTGGTCTGCCTGGTAAGGAGCCTTTGATTATATATATATAAGGAAGGGAATGGGGGGTGGGGGGGTAGGAATCGCACTCACAAGATAAAAATATATAAAAGGCAGTTTGTGAATAAATCACCACCATCCGCTTCTGGATACTGTAACACGTCTCCGTGGACTCCGTGGACTCCTTCAGGACTGCCAGACACGATTATCAGGAACCAGGTGTATTTTTCCATTTCCCTTCCCTCCCTTCCTATCCCCTTTTTCCTATCCACCTTCCCCCTTCTTTCCCCTCCCCTCTCCTCCCCTCCTTTCCTCCTCCCCTTCATCCCCCCCTCCCTCCCCTTCCCCGTCCATTTATCCATTCCCTATCCCTCATATGATATCCCTCCCCATCCCATCATTCCCTTACCCCGTCCCCATCCCATCTTCCTACTGCATCCCCAGTGGTTTTTACCAAATTTTTATTTTTATTTTTATTAAAGGTTTTTTAGATATTAAATGAGTTTAATATTAGCCACTAATATAAATCACTTTATTCTAAATAATCAATACTTTGCTCTTCCTCTCTTCTTTTCTCTCTCAACACAATGTATTTGTACATGTGTATGAGTATGACTATTGAAGGATTATCTTTTTCTTATCTCTGTGGAAATAAATTAATTTAATTTTTATGTTAGATAACATTTGAGGTATGATGTGTAATCTATTAGGCCTCCCAGTAACATATTTAGTCTGTATATATTTGTAGCATCATTAGAGACCAATAGGGATATACATGTATATTTTATTATCCCATATGGGAATTTATTTTATTTTATTTGCAGACACCCTTGTCTCGGTTTATACTTATGTTTTATATTGACAATAGGTTCTAAACCTTTCTATATATATGATATTGATATGGAATTGGAATTTATGGGTAATATTACTCTATTTTATCATTGAGATCTGTTATCTTGTATCTGAAATTATTGTTCAAATCAATGTTCTATTGTTTCAATATGGTCACCATGTAGTGCAATGTATGATATAACTATTTACACCTATTGAGAGTTCATTTAAATCTCATATAACTAAATTATCATGCTGGTTTTCCTACTGGGGAATCATTAAAAAGTGCTTGAAATCATACATTGCAATACAATGAATTATGAATATATATGAAGTGATGATTTATGAATATTTGAACCTTATTTTAAATTTTACTTTATCCATTTTGTTCCAATTCTATTATCCTTGAGATATTTCAATTATATATTTATTTCTTGTTCTTTTTCCCTAAGTGTAACAGTCCCAAATAGTCCTTTTATAGTGAGTTTCCATTGATTAGCATTTTTAACAAACATCAGCCACCTTAGCACAATACAGGTTTATTCAATCACCCGATCACGGGTTGCCTGGCAACGGACTAGCTATAAGAGGGCAGGACTTGATTCCATTCAGCATCAGCCCTTTGAGAAAGTCGCCCGTCAGGTGACGAAACGCGTCAGGGAACTGAGAGCGCGATTACGTCACGACGACGCTGCGCACGCGCAGGAGCCCACACCAAGCGCGGGAATACCATCGGCGGCCATTGAAAGCGAGAGCTGGGATCTGGACATTACACAGATAGCGAACGGAGCCCTGTACACCTGGTTCCTGATAATCGTGTCTGGCAGTCCTGAAGGAGTCCACGGA
Organism: Ascaphus truei; assembly: GCF_040206685.1. Classification (NCBI taxonomy): domain Eukaryota; kingdom Metazoa; phylum Chordata; class Amphibia; order Anura; family Ascaphidae; genus Ascaphus; species Ascaphus truei. The sequence goes on from NC_134486.1 coordinate 82,773,688, forward strand.
GTCCACGGAGACGTGTTCCAGTATCCAGAACCGGATGGTGGTGATTTATTCACAAACTGCCTTTTATATATTTTTATCTTGTGAGTGCGATTAATACCCCCCCACCCCCACCCCCCATTCCCTTCCTTCATTTTTAATAAATTTTATGCAGTATTATGCTATGGGGCGTGCGCTCTCTCTCTTTTTCTGTTTCTAGATATCTGTGGAGTTGGTTTACCCCGTGTGAGAGCAGCCCAAGACCCCTTTATCTACATTGAATACCTATCATTATGGACTAATTATTAAAGGACTGGTTGGACTTTTTTATTTATTGTTTCTGTTTCTTTTTTCAGCACATTTATGCAATGTTATTATATTGATATTGGTTGTGTTTAATATAATTTAATAGGTTATACTATTTAAAAAGATATATATATTTTTCTTTTAATATTCACACATTATACACGAATCATCTATTGATGGAACTATAGTTTAATTATTTTCACTATTTATCACAATACTGTTTTTTGGCGCTACATTTTTTGTTTTTGTATATGTGGCTTTTGACACAAACCGTTTAGTGGCAGCCTAAATAGTATATTGTACTGCACAAGTAATTTAGAGAGTCCATATTTACATCTAGGTCCAGGATCTAGGACTATAGTTAGAACCATGATGCAAACTGCGAAAGAGAGGAATATGAGACGTAGTGGCTTAGTCTCATCTCCAGAGGTAACAAATGAGATGATTATAGATAATGATGTTAATATAAAGGAGAATTTCTATAAATTGGAAAAACTCATGAAGGATGAGATGCGCCACTGGTGGGACGCATACTCCCTTCAGGACTACATAGATAGGAGAATAATTCCTAGGGGACTAAGAATAACAAAAGCTCCCACTTTTGAGACTAATATAGAATTCACTAAGGAATGGAATGACACTATGGACAACTGTTTCTTCTCCTTAATGAGACTCTTAATACAATTTAGGGATACCAAAGTGAATGAACTCGAATTAGAAATTGATAGTATCCAAGAGGTCTTGAAACCATTTGCAGACCCGAGGGATTTCAAAGAGTTCAATGAAATCACTGAGAAAAGAGTTCTCACTTTTGAGAAGGAAGTTACGGAAAGGAAGGATCTCAAACTTAGTAGAGATAAAGAGGATTATGCGACAGACAAAGTCAGAGTCTGGAAGCGCAATTATAGCTATAATAGGCGAGGTGGGCGATTCCATTCAGGTTCCAGACGTGGTGGAGGGGGGGGACATCACCCCCATACCCCTAGAGGAAGGGAGGGGCAACATCATGTCACTAGGGACACTAGGACCAATTCCCCCTACACCACAGAGGGTTCCAGGTTGGCCTCAGCTCCCGGTAGTCGGTTCTCGGCCCATGAGGTAGAGCCACTACCGGCAGAGGAGGCAAATAGTGCACCATCAAATGGACAGTCCCATCTCCCTCCTAACACTGACATAGGAAAGGCTACTAGACCAAAAGAAGTTAAAACAATTAACACTTCTCCTCATCATTTTTTAGATAAAGCACCGAGACAGGAAAAGAAGTCCAGAGAGAAGGAGAGAGAGAGAGACAAGGAGAAACAGTATCCGTTATGGGACCGCGAGGCTCCAACAAGTCCCAGAGTCTGGGAAAAAGAGGAGCAGAGGAGTTAGAGTGGGGAGAGTCCAACAGAGGAAGAAGGAGAACAGAAGACGACTAGTGACCCCCAGTGAGGGTAATAGTTCCATATTCAATTTATCCACAAAATTGTTATCCATTTTTGATATATCTCTGTTGGAGAGGGGACTGTCATTCGCTCCGAATACAGGCCCTAATGCCTTTCAATTGTTCGTGGACCTTAATAGTTTCATTAGAAAAATTACTTTAAAAAGACACTATAGTATACAGGAAACTAATATTAAACATAACAAGGAAGCTGATTTATTTAATGCCCAGGATCTAGCCCATTTAGAGGACCTCACTTCACTGTTAGGAGAATCAGAAGGAAATTTGTGTGCATCACAGGAATGTATGGATTCTTTGGAGCTATCCATACATCCCACTCAAATTGATTGCAATATAGAGGATGACTTAAATATCGTATACTCACCTTTCAAACCTAAATCCATTTTCTTTCCCTACCAGTCCAAGGGAGGATTCATTGAGCCTTCTATAGTCTGGTACTGCAGGAATTTGAAGCACTATGCTCTAAAAAACCCAGGATTAACAAAAATCTAAGCCAGGGTGAACTGGACGCACTTAAACAACTGAAGGACAATCCCTCTATTGTTATTAGGCAGGCAGACAAGGGGGGGGAGTGGTCATCCAGGACACTTCTGCTTATCTCCAGGAGGCTCGCAGACTCCTGGGTGACCAGGCCTTCTACATAACCCTTGAATCTGATCCAGTCATAGGGTATCAAAATAGTCTTAAAGAGCTTCTTCTTTCAGCACTCACTAAGGATATTATTTCTAAGACAGAGTTTAAGTTTTTATTTAATTCACATCCACGCACACCTATTTTTTATCATTTACCTAAAGTGCACAAGTCCTTGACAAACCCCCCTGGCAGGCCCATTGTGTCCGGGGTGGAGTCGATGACGTCGAGCCTGTCCCAATATGTGGATTATCATCTCCAACCATTTGTGGCCAAGCTTAGGTCACATATTAGGGACACGCTCCATGTCATCGAGGCCACCTCTGGCATTAAGTGGAAGTCCACCTATTTATGGGCCACATGTGATGTGGCCTCTTTATATACCTGCATTGACCATGCCAGGGGTATTGAAGCATTGACTTATTGGCTTGACAAGGACTTGTGCATGCCTAAAAAAACACAAGTTATTTATTTTAAAGTGTGTTAAATTTATTTTAAATCACAATTATTTTCTGTTTGAAGAGATTTTTCATCTACAAATCTGTGGAACGGCTATGGGCACGAGGTTCGCTCCTAGCTACGCAAATCTCTTCATGGGATATTGGGAGGAGAGATTTGTGTGGCAAAATTTACATCTTGGAGCGGGCCTCGTGTACTATGGCCGTTTCATAGATGATATGATTTTTATCTGGGACGGAGAGGAGGCAGAATTACAGGAGATCCTTAAATCATTTGATGAAAACCCTTTAGGATTAAAATTCACATTTAATATAGATGCCACCTCTATAGTCTTTTTGTATTTATTACTCACATTTGATGATAATCTAGATATTATTACAGCCACTCATTTTAAAGAAGTCTCAGTTAATAACTACGTACATGCGTCCAGCAACCAACACAAGCAGTGGCTACATAACATTCCTCTTGGGCAGTTTCACCGAATCAGGAGAAACTGTTCAAGAGATATTGATTTTGTCCAGCAGTCAGGAGAACTCAGTTTGAAATTTAAACAGAAGGGTTATGATAAACAACTTATAAATGAGTCCTTTAAGAAAGTCAGCTCCATGGATAGATCCACTATGTTAGAAACATCTAAAAATAGACAGGTCACATCTCGTCTGGGCTACAACTCACCAGTGATTACAGATAAAACTGTGACATCTAGTTTAAGATTTATTACTACCTATAACCAGTCTCATAAAGCTATTCAAAAAATTATGAGCAATCACTGGGGAGTTCTCAGATGTGATCCTCATTTGAAAGGCATCCTTCCGGATCGTGCATCAATTGTCTACAGAAAGGCCAGAAGTATGAAGAGTATTATAGCTCCAACAAAATTAAAATCAGCAAGTAACTCTGAGAAAACAACTCTAAATGGCCTCATAGGAAATCATAAATGTGGACGAGGTAGGTGTATCACCTATAGACATTTGAAAGCACGGTCCGATTTCAGCTCTTCCAACAGAGATATTATCTATCAGGTTAGGAATTATATCAATTGTCTTAGTTCATTTGTGGTGCATTCAGTGTGGTTGCGGATTACGTTATATTGGACGCACCACCAGATCCCTCTGCACCCGTTTCCTAGAGCACAGAAGGAGTGTCATAAAGGGATTAATCATTAATAGCATTTTCCGACACTATAAAATTATACATAACCAGGACCCAAAATGTATGACAATCATGGGCCTGGAATTCATTTCACCTTGTGCTCTGGGAGGCGATCGTTACAAGATTTTGTGCAGACAGGAGACTTATTGGATCCACCAGTTGGGGACTCTTACCCCTGGAGGACTCAATGAGTGTCTGGATGCTAGTACACTGGTCTGATCTCCTGACCTCTTGGACTCTCGTCGCTCTCCTCAAGGGAACTCAATCCACAGTTCTCAACTGTGGTCCTCTTTTTCCCACACTCCCTCAATAAAGTAGTTTTCCATTTCCCTTCCCTCCCTTCCTATCCCCTTTTTCGTATCCACCTTCCCCCTTCTTTCCCCCCCTCCCCTCTCCTCCCCTCCTTTCCTCCTCCCCTTCATCCCCCCCTCCCTCCCCTTCCCCGTCCATTTATCCATTCCCTATCCCTCATATGATATCCCTCCCCATCCCATCATTCCCTTACCCCGTCCCCATCCCATCCTCCTACTGCATCCCCAGTGGTTTTTACCAAATTTTTAGTTTTATTTTTATTAAAGGTTTTTTAGATAATTAAATTAGTTTAATATTAGCCACTAATTTAAATCACTTTATTCAAAATAATCAATACCTTGCTCTTCCTCTCTTCTTTTCTCTCTCAACACAATGTATTTGTACATGTGTATGAGTATGACTATTGAAGGATTATCTTTTTCTTGTCTCTGTGGAAATAAATTAATAAAATTTTTATGTTATATAACATTTGAGGTATGATGTGTAATCTATTAGGCCTCCCAGTAACATATTTAGTCTGTATATATTTGTAGTATCATTAGAGACCAATAGGGATATACATGTATATTTTATTATCCCATATGGGAATTTATTTTATTTTATTTGCAGACACCCTTGTCTCGGTTTATACTTATGTTTTATATTGACAATAGGTCCTAAACCTTTCTATATATATGATATTGATATGGAATTGGAATTTATGGGTAATATTACTCTATTTTATCATTGAGATCTGTTATCTTGTATCTGAAATTATTGTTCAAATCAATGTTCTATTGTTTCAATATGGTCACCATGTAGTGCAATGTATGATATAACTATTTACACCTATTGAGAGTTCATTTAAATCTCATATAACTAAATTATCATGCTGGTTTTCCTACTGGGGAATCATTAAAAAGTGCTTGAAATCATACATTGCAATACAATGAATTATGAATATATATGAAGTGATGATTTATGAATATTTGAACCTTATTTTAAATTTTACTTTATCCATTTTGTTCCAATACTATTATCCTTGAGATATTTCAATTATATATTTATTTCTTGTTCTTTTTCCCTAAGTGTAACAGTCCCAAATAGTCCTTTTATAGTGAGTTTCCATTGATTAGCATTTTTAACAAACATCAGCCACCTTAGCACAATACAGGTTTATTCAATCACCCGATCACGGGTTGCCTGGCAACGGACTAGCTATAAGAGGGCAGTACTTGATTCCATTCAGCATCAGCCCTTTGAGAAAGTCACCCGTCAAGTGATGAAACGCGTCAGGGAACTAAGAGCGCGATTACGTCACGACGACGCTGCGCACGCGCAGGAGCCCATACCAAGCGCGGGAATACCATCGGCGGCCATTGAAAGCGAGAGCTGGGATCTGGACATTACACAGATAGCGAACGGAGCCCTGTACACCTGGTTCCTGATAATCGTGTCTGGCAGTCCTGAAGGAGTCCACGGAGTCCACGGAGACGTGTTCCAGTATCCAGAACCGGATGGTGGTGATTTATTCACAAACTGCCTTTTATATATTTTTATCTTGTGAGTGCGATTCCTACCCCCCCCACCCCCCATTCCCTTCCTTCATTTTTAATAAATTTTATGCAGTATTATGCTATGGGGCGTGCGCTCTCTCTCTTTTTCTGTTTCTAGATATCTGTGGAGTTGGTTTACCCCGTGTGAGAGCAGCCCAAGACCCCTTTATCTACATTGAATACCTATCATTATGGACTAATTATTGAAGGACTGGTTGGACTTTTTATTTATTGTTTCTGTTTCTTTTTTCAGCACGTTTATGCAATGTTATTATATTGATATTGGTTGTGTTTAATATAATTTAATAGGTTATACTATTTAAAGAGATATATATATTTTTTTCTTTTAATATTCACACATTATACACGAATCATCTATTGATGGAACTATAGTTTAATTATTTTCACTATTTATCACAATACTGTTTTTTGGCGCTACATTTTTTGTTTTTATAGATATATATATATATATATATATATATAGATAGATAGATCTATATATATGTCTCTATGATTTGGGCTGGTGAATCACTGGGATAACCACGCAGTTAAACAGAGCTGGACTATAAGTGTATATATACTCCAAAGTGGAGCTGATTTTGTTTGCTGATTTTCACATGTTTGCTGTGTTTAAAGTGACAGGCGCAATAAAGCCTTATTTTAATTTCACCTTAAAACAGTCTCCATTGCATACCTCTCCACATGTCCTCTTACAATCATAAAAAAACAATCAATTTAAACCATTGATTGTCACTGTTGCTACCTAGGCCTTCAATGGGGCCTAAACAGCCACATTGGAAATCAATGTAGACCCTAAATAAATAAATAAATAAATAAATGTATTACATACTCCAGCTGTGATGAAGGCTGTCCTCCTCATCCTCAGGTGCCCCCAGAAATAAATTCAATAAAGGGCCAATACCCAACCATCAAAAAAAACAATCCAAGCCCAATTGCCAATAAAATGAAAATCACAAAAACCATGAAAAATAATACAAGCCTGATGGCGAAGGTAAAAAAAAAACCTCCATAGCATTAAAAATTAATCCAAGTCCGATGGCAAAAAAAAAAATTAATTCAAAACTCAATGGCAAAGAATAAATAAAGTTCAAAATAAATCCATGCCCAGTGGCCTCTTTTCCATCCGGTGACATTCTGGCTGTAGTTTGTTGAATCCTCAACTTGCTGCGATGCCCTGGATCCTCCATTGATAGAAGAGCAATCTCGGGTGAGTATTTCTTCTTTTCTTCTTCTTTTCTTCTTTTCTTTAAAAATGTATTTTTTCTTCTCTTCTTTCTTCATCCAAGGTGTTGCTTCTTGCTCTTCTTCCAGTCTTTTGAGATGTCACAGGCCTTATACCGTATAAGACTTGTGATGTCACAGAAGACCAGTCATATTGTACACATTATACTATTGGTGTATGTACTGTACCATGTGGTCCCCTCACTTTTGCATGAGAAGGGCTTCTCAGGCAAAAGTGAGCACATCACATTGTACATGTCCCAACCAGATTGGTGATTCCTTCCTTTTTTTGCGATGAGAAGATATTACATGGTACAATACATCAAGCTACTTTATTGGTTCATTCATGTACCATATGATTCCTTAGATTTATCTCTTGGGGCCCCTGAGGATGAGGACGATGGCCTTCATCCCAGCTGGGGTAAGTAATACACTTATTTATTTAGGGTATACATTGATTGCCAATGTGGATATCTAGGCCCCATTGAGGTCCTCGGTAGCCACAGTGACAATCCATGAATTTAAATGATTCTTTTATTATGATGTTTCTTACATGTATTTCTTTTTACTGTATTTTTTTAAATGTTTCGAAGGCCAAAAGACCTATTAGCTACATAGGTCTAACAGTGCTATTGCCCATTAGGTTAGTGTGGGGGGAGTAGGTTTGTTGGGGGGATGAGAGCAAAGGGCATTGGTTATGGGGGTAGGTGCCCCAGGGAGTGAGGTTTGGCGGCCAGTGGTGGTTACGAGGGTGGGTTTAACCCATTGTATGCCATAGTGGTTATAACGCTATGATAAACAATGGGTAGTAGAATAGTTAGGGTCTTTGTATTAAACACTTGGCTACCTTAGTGGCTAGTAAGGCATGCAAGGTGCCCTCTCTTCTTAGAGATGGTTTCCCCCATTGTTTGTCAACTGCTCGCGAACTCGTTCAACTGTGGTGAAGGCAGAGGGGTAGTTGGACAACTTTTTTCTGGTGTAATGTCACTGGTTGTTTGTGCTATCAGCATTGGCAGGGTTGGTGACGTGTAGGGCCTCCAGACAGCTATGGTCTGATTTTTTAGACCAGATACCTGGTCAGGGCAATTATTCATTTGCAATGAGAAGCTGCAAATTGTCACCAATTTTATTCTGTGCCGTGTTCATCTGTTGTAGCAGTGTGTTGTGGTCTCGGGTAGCCTGCAGTTGTTTCTTCTGAATTATTTTCTAATTTGAAGCAGCTGTCTTTGTACAGTATGTCAGTCCTTTCTTTTGTGGCAGCTGTGTGAGAACACATGGTTTCATTTAGACGACTGATGTCCTCATGAATAAACTACATTTTGCGCATTAGTTGCTTTTGGCGGATCACCTGTGCAGAATGTAGCTGCATTGCTTCAGATGACATAGCCAGTTGTAGTTGAGGTTGATGTTGAGCTGGCTGTTCAAGAGACAAAGGCCTTTCTTCAGTCATCACATGTATTATGTATTGACACTGGCTGTAAAATGAAGATCACTTCCTCTGCAGATGCTGCTGGTGCTGCTGCTGGTGGTGCAGTGACTTCACCCCTGAAGAAGGCATAGGAGGAAGTGGGCTATATATATACAGTATGTATATATATATATATATATATATATATATATATATATATATATATATATATATATATATATATATATATATATATATATTTTTTTTTTATATTATTTGTGAAGTGACACCTATTTTGTAAAAGATGATGTTTTGGGATTTTCCATATCATTGACTATATTACTATATTATTACTATATTACTATATTATTATAGATTGTTATTTTGTAGGCAAAACAGTTTGGAAATATATTTCAGACTTCTTACAGTTTATCAGTCACCTGCCTGTCATAGTTTCTTTAAGGTACCATATACATTATACTTTTATAACATTATTTTGTGTAGTTCACCGGTAGGTAAATGTACTATGCTTTCCTGCTTCCTCTTCTTGGGGTTGTAGTCTCCCAGTGTCTCGGACACCCTGGATCCCAACACCGTTATCTCTATGCATGACATTTTTTAGATGCTCTGAATAGGAGTTGTATGATACAGTCAGGGTGGTCCTCCACCCGTTATTAGTGTGTATCCTCATGACTAATTTTCTTTTAATATTTGAGTTTCTTTTATTACAATGCCTTCTTGTTCTTGGTAAGATACCAACACTGTTAACAGCATCTTAAATTCATCTTAACAGGCGATTTTTGCATCCTTTTGAGGCCTTGAATGGCAGGATACCCAGAATCTGTTTGTGGTGAATGACTATTTTTTTTCTAGGACCAGATTTCTTTCATAAAATAAACTTTGGGTTCCGTTGCCGATAACTCTCAGCGACATCCGTGCAGGTTCTGGATCTGGAGGCTGTAACATTGCCACCACTGGGGATTTGCTGCTCCCAGCCTGTCTGAAATCTCCTCCCAGGCCCTTCTGCCCTCCTCTCAGCCCCTCCCATGCAGTCCTCCTAACCTGGCCTAACCGTTGCCTCACCTGGGTTCCACCTATTGTAATCGCCTCCTCACCACTCCTCCACTCATCAATCCTTCCCCCACCAATCTTCACACTCAAATCATTCCTCTGCTCCTCACTCCTCCACCCATCACTCCTCACACCCCCTCCACTCCTTACTCCTCCACTCACAACTTCTCTGCTCCTCACTCCTCCACTCACCACTCATCACAGTCCCAAAACTCCTCCGCTTCTCACTCCTCAGCCCACCACTCCTCCACTCCTCACTCCCACACCCACTACTCCTCTGCCATCCACTCCTCACTCATCCTCCCTCCATTCCTCTGCTCCTCACTCCTGCGCTCACCATTCCTCACATTCTCTTCACTCCTCCACTCCTTACTCCTCTACCCACCACTCCTCCGCCCCTCATTCTTCTTCCCGCAAATTCTCTGCTCCTCACTCCTCTGCCCTCCGCTCCTCAATCCTCCATCCTCCTCTCCTCCTTTCCTGACTCCTAACTCCTCTGCCCACTACTCCTCATACTACCACCAGTAACTCCACTCCCACCACTCAGTCCACTCACTCCTTTCTCCTACATCTTTCAAACTCTCACACTCCATACTACACACTACTAAACACAATAACAAAAAAATATGAGGCATGGACAAAAAACAAACAACTTCCAAGTACAGAAAAACAAACACATTATCACACACACACAGACAGACAACAAATATGACAAGACAACTCAAGCAGATATCGTAACTAACAGCACAAATACATCTTTTACTATCAAAATGCGTTTTGCGGAATTTCCCGAGTTTTCCATTCAAAATCTGTTCCATGGTATAAAATCTGTTGCTGGATTGTTCCAGTTTCAATCCGTGTGGGTTAGTCAAAAACCGCTATTGGCTAAAATCCGCTGGTGGATTTTACCGATCCGCGGGTTCTGCAATCTGTGGATTGGATTGACAAAGATAAAAAATAATCTGGGATAAGGCGAATCTTGAGATTGCTCCACGGAAATCCACAGACCAAAGGAAATGGCCGATCCACAGCGGATCCAAATGAGCCCAAAAAATTCACCCATCTCTAGGTAAAAGGAATAAGGCTTTATCTAGCTGTAAAACGTTCTGGATTTACAAATGTAAGACTCTTCATCCCTATGGTCTTAATGTGGATATAGATTAAATGTTTTATATTTCATCACACTGTGACTTGTTATTACTTTTATATATACTATTTATATGTATGTTAGAAGATTATGTTCACTCACCATTATTAAAATGTTTGGAAAGGATGTTTTATATTTTCACACACACACACACACACACACACACACACACACACACACACACACACACACACACACACACACACACACACACACACACACACACACACACACACACACACACACACACACACACACACACACACACACACACACTTGTGAGCACATTCACATGTCTTAGACAGGTCTGCAACCCTGCCTTTCAACCATTATCATCTAGGATACAGTGCTCCCACTGCAGCAAGGGATTCTGGAAAATGACATGCAAATGAGCACACAGTGTGGCCACTCCCAGTAGAAGACTCTGCCGAAACGCTTAGGATTGGGAGCGTGGTGTCGGGACTTCTCCTCTTCCTTCCTATACCGGGACTCAGCGCGAGGCTCATCACCCTTCACTTTGTGGTGATATATTCAGGACTCTATTACTCCATTGGACTCTCAGAAGTTACTATGTGCTTTCTGGTGTTGCATTATGTATTTTTTCTACTCACCTTTGTACAGCTCTGTCTTTAGCAATGCTTGCTGCCTTCTTCTATACATCTGTGAAGTTTTGGTATGAGTGTGCACCCATTGTATGTTTGGCCCACTTACCTGCGTGTCTTACTCCTCACTGCCAGTTCTCCTTAGATAGAGCTGGTTGGTTTGCTACCAGGCTTTATTGCACTTTGCTATGTCTCAGCATCATTTCTTCATTCATTTTGAGTCCTTTTGGTTGTGTTACTTTTTTTCTCCCGTGCCTCAATGTTTGGCTGTTTTTGTCCCTAGTTAGGTAGCGTCCCCCACCATTTTTTACTCTTTCTCCCCTGTTTTTATTATGTTAGTAAGATTTGTTTATTGATTGGATACACTCATGTGCTCCTACAGGGATTCTTTTTTGTATAGTTTTCCTGTGATTCTTTCCCTCGGAGCACCGCTGGCTTCATATATATTTTTGGAATACATGCCAGCTTTTCTGAGTATCAGTTTATCTATGATGTGCATGCGGTAGTCTGTGTGTCTTAATATAGTAACAGCTGCTATCACCAAGGCGACAGCAAAGAAACCGCACTCAAGCACTCAAGGCGGTCAATGGTGTAAAAAGACCAGGCGCTTACCTTGAGTTATTAAACAATGATAGGCTTACAATGAAGCCGTCAAACTAACTGTGGCTCTCTAATTTTCTGAGCCAGCAACAGAATCCCTTCTGCTTCAACCCCCAAAAAAAGGGTTAATCCAGAGCCCTTAAACAGTGATCTGACTACGGCTCATTTGAGCCTGAGGAAGCCGATCCGTCGGCGAAACGCGTTGCTCTATTCATCTGCTGAAACTGACCCACTGAGGCTTCCGTAGTCAGATCACTGTGCAGCATTTCCAGCCGAGCAGGAGAGTCTTCCTTCCTGGATCCCGGACGCGGGACCGGCTGTGATAGCTGCTTAATAACACCTGATCCTGGACCACGTGAGGAGGCCAGGGGTCTACTTGTAATCTATGTGAGTCCCGTTGTTACTATTAATAAATTCATTTGATTTACTATATACAAGTGAACCGTGCCTCACTCGTTTTCCCCTCCCACATAACTTACACATCACAACACCGGGGGGGAGAGCCCACCTGACAACAAGAGAGTCCTGTGTCAATCTGGAACCTGAGGACAGCCCCCATTGTGCTGACCACCAGATGTGGATGGGTTAATGTTAACCTAAAAAGAAACCAAATCCCTGCAACTGCTCACACTGGGCCGTGTGAGTACAGTATTATACACATATATATATATATTTTTATATCCCCTTTCACCATACCAATTATCCATCACTGCTGGGAGAGAGAGATTTCGCCCTGTGAAAGTTACCAATCATTGTGTTTACTTACACATGGCCGTGTAAGTATTTATGTGTATCTAATTAATCCACCACTGCATGTAACGAATCAAGACTTCTAACAACTTTTTAAAGTCATTTTATATGCCTATCTAATCCCTTGCTCCCCCATTGCCTGTTTGTTTTTACTCAAGGCGGTCGCCTTGGTGATAGCAGTTGTTATACTTATTCTACGAAGCATGCACCTTGACTATTGACTTATTTACTTGGAGTGCATCTGTCTTGATTGCTGTGTGTATATATATATTATATATTATTCATACAAGCTTTATTTGCTTTTGTCATGACTCAATTTATTAAATTACTAATCCATTTTTAATCTTTTGGCCTTCTTGCCCCTTTTTATTTGTTATGGCTAGTTTAATCATTATTACATATAGTTTTATATTATTGCTAGTTTCTATGCGATTTATTATACTGTCCATTGTTATTTGATTTTATTATATTATTACAGTATGGACCCTTTAGCTGATGTTTTTTATATATACACTTTGTAAAGGTACAGTACTAGCACACTTTGTATGAACTTTGATTGATTTTTTTATTGATCCACTTTGCTAACACTAGTTCTATACCTTTAAATAGATCTTACTACTATTTTTGCTCCAATAATGTCATTGATTATGATTAGTACTGTGAAAGACTCACAGTCTATGTTGGTTGGAAAGAGGTTGAAGTATGCAAACTTTCCAGTACGCAGGAGGTTAAACTCCTCTGAAGAGGCAATCTGTAGGTGCACCTGGTTAATTGAGGCTGAAATTCTGATTGCAAAGAGGTTTAAAATGCAGTTAGTAAGCTGCCTGAACTGAGAGACTTTCCTCAACCAGCAAAGACGCCGGTTGCTATTGTTACATAGGCCTGCTGGACGTAGGCCCTGCTGGGACCACACCAAGAAAACGGAATCTCCACAAAACCGAAAAAGCCTGCTAGACGCAGGGTTTGTCTACGAGGAACCTGTGTTCCATTCTCTTCTGAGGAAGCAGAGCTGCCCTTTCTAAAGGTGTCACAGTTCAGAGGGATTTCCTGGAGGCTGTTGGGATGGATTTCCAGCACTAAAGTTAAGGACTTTGTATTTTGATTCCAGACATTCAATATGGATTGTTTAGACTGGAACTAGCCTAACTAGCCAGTCAGATAGTTGGTCTCTGTGATGTGTAGCTAGTCTTCCTACTGTGGAGTAGCCTTTATTTATATGTTTTTTCATAAACGGACAGTGTGCCTACAATATCTGTTGACATGGAGAAATAAACCACAAAAGCGTTTATTACAGCCAAAAATACACTGTGGACTCTTACTGACCCCACCGCGAGGCTGTCCTGGTGGCAGAGGTGGGATGCAACACCTCTGAGGGTCAGTAGAAGAAAACATGTAAAGGCCTCAAACCCAGGCAGAAAACAGAACCAGGATTACTGTGCTGGATAAAACAAATGCGACTAAGAGCCAAGAACATACTCCTGAAGATGGAAGTGATGTGTCCTCTAGTGTGTGGTCTACATCTACAGTTTGAGTGTGGAGACTACTACAGATGGTGACCCACACAAGGACTGATTTCTGAGAGTAAAGTCTGCACCATAGGGTTTGGGAAAAAAACGGGTTTCATAATCGCTGATTTTTTATGCTTGATTTGCAATGAGCTTGACCATATGAAACAGTGTCCCTTCAGGTGATATGATGATTATTCCAATGTAGAGGAATATATTTTCTAGGGAGCAAAGCAACTGCAACAGCAATCAATGCTTTGTGAGCACAAGGCAAATGCAGAAACGTTTAACAACAAGTACCCAGTACTACTGATGCCTCAGGAACTAAAAAAATCAAGAAGAATAAAAAGAAAATAGTTTCTCAACTTACAGCAGAAGCTACAGAAACTTCTGATGAGCCTGCGATGTCAGGAAAGCATGCGCCAGAGAGAAGCCGAGATGTGCTGCAGCACAGAACGACGGACGAAATCATTACTGAAATGGCGGCAAATGAAAAGGATGAGCAAAAGAAAGACAAATCCTTGAATCAGGCTAGTGATATGTTAGTTAATGCCCTCCAATCTGCCAGGCATGATTATGATTACCTCAGTGAATAATTGGATAAAGGGTGAGAAGTTTATGCCAAGCTACAGAGGTGTCTGTTCCCAGCTTTACTTGAGTATGCAGGTGTGGAGAAAGCAGAACGTCTCTTGTGGAGTGAGTTGGAGGACATGACAACTAGTCTGGAGAGGGAAAATACTACGGTTTCCACCATGGCTGGAAATGGAAGTATGAGGATGCAATGGCAGAGACTGAAGTCTCTCAAAAGAAGCTCTGCAGTCTCAGCACAGAGTTGAAACACACTCGACAGGAGTTTTGCGGTCTCAACCTAGAGCTGTGTGCATTGAAGGATACCTATGAAGAGGTCCTGATCGGTTTGGAGACTGTAAAAAAGAGAGAACAGAAATCTGAAAGAGGCGGTTTTAGATTTGACTGGCCAGGTAAGTGAAAGAAATGAGAAGCTTTAAAAAGTAGAAAACATGAAGGAAAAAGAAACGTTAGAGGTGCAGGAAGCAATAGAGAATGCAGAGAGAGAGCTATGGAGAGAACATGTCTTAAAAAAGCAATGCACACAAACAGAGCACATACTGCAGAGCTAGCTGTAAGAGCTGCGTATGCTTCTGCAGGAGGCAAAGGAGAAACAAGCAGACACTGAAGAGAAGCAGCGAGTTCTGCAGGAAGAAACTCTCCACGCTGCTAACGCAGTACATGTACTGCAGGAGAAACTGAGTACCCAGTGTGTCCCCACAGGGCTTTATGAGGAGCTGAAGACCACGCTGAGCAACACCAGAGCATCGCTGGAGGCCAAGCTCTGAAGCCAGGTGATGTATGAGAGGGAGCTGGAGATGTTCTAGAAACTGGAACTAGAGCTGGAGGAGCAGAGAGGCTGTTCCATCCCCAACAGTTAGTTCACCCAGGAGAAAGAAGCATGGAAAAGGTAAGCAGCTCTGGCACTAGAGAATAAACCTGCTAAGTAATATATAATGAAGGATGCATTGATTCAAGCTCAGAGTAAGCACAAGGAGGAGGTGGAGACTCTGAGATGAGAACTGCAGGATGTGCTCAAGAAACAGAATTCTCTCGCTGATGAGCTAATCTTGCAGTAAAGAGAGAATAGCATTCTGACACTTCAGAAATGCTTCAGAGCGGTGGCTAACCACGGAGCAGGGCAGACGTGAGGAACCTGAGCTCCGTGCCTCAGCGTAAAAAAAAGTGACATTATACAGCAGAAAAGCCCACAAAACAAACTCCCTAAACAGAATATAAGTCGGAGCAGTGCAGGTGACCCTGACCAGGATAATAAGAGCCTCGGAAAGCAGGGGTAGGTGATTATACTCTGCGGGGGAGAACCGGGCCCGCCAAAACAAAATGGCACCAGTCCGCGCTTGAAACCGAGGGAGCGGAGACTGCAGAGACCCGCTGGTAATCACGGGCTATCATTCGCCCCTCTGCCGGGCCTCTGGCAATCAGCGCTACCGGAGCATACAGACCTACTTCCCATCTGGGGACTGAGATGGTCGGTGAGACATGCTGTAGTGCAGGGCTCTGGTTCCGCTGTGTGGCATCTAAAATGGCTGCCATTGCCCTGTGACAGAAATGGAGCTGTGCACTGGGCTTGCCATCGCCCCTGCCAGCGGGTCCGTCCGAACTTGCCTTCCTACACCCCCCTCCTACCTTCCTACACCCCCCTCCTACCTTCCTGCACCCCCCTCCGTCCCAGCTGTGAGGATGGAGACTGAGCTGAGCTACTGTCTTGCTCCGTTCATCCAGCCGGATCCAAAATATCCACCACCCTTCTGCATTAAAGGCACAGCTTCCCCAAGAAAATAATTAAATAAACACAAAAAGTAAAAATTAAAAAACAGCCTGATACCAACCAAGGTGCTGCTGTAGCACAATTGCAACACTCAAAAGAAGATATACATGGGGGGACTTCCGGTGAAGTCAAGGAGCATGGTCGGCTAGCTGAGGAGCTCCCGTCACCCTCACGAATAACTCGCTAGAACGAGCGATCCAAACCACGCAAAAAATCGCAAAAAACGCACAGACAACACAGTAAACCAGGAGGAAGATGCCGGTCCAGCCAAAAGGGAACCAGGGCCCAGGAGTCACAAAGTATTTCACTCCAGCACATCGCCCCATAGAACAGTGCGGTGACTCCCAAGATGTGCCGAAGAAGCAGCCCACGCACCCTAACGGATGCAGCCCCCGAATTAGGCTCATCAGAAATACAAGAAATAGGGTTGAATAAAAGCTATTTCGAAGCCCTGTTCCACAGAATGCACAAAGAATTGCGCAAAGAAATCCAGTCAGATATGAACATAGCGCTGGAGGGTCTGAGGACAGAGATACACGGGCTAACAAAGCGCACTGATGTGCTGGAGCGCAAAGTCACCGATGTAATAGGTTCACAGCACACCACAGAAGACGAAGTCATAAGACTACGCCAAGAAGTCGCTGAACTGAGAGACGCCCTGGATGAGCAAGAAGACAGAGACCGAAGACAAAATCTGAGAATAAGAAATATACCTGAGACGGTCTCTGCCGAAGTACTCCACACCTACCTTCGCACCTTATTCCTGCAACTAGCCCCAGACCTGTCGGATCATGATCTCCAAATGGACAGGGCGCATAGGGCGCTGGGCCCCAAACCTACAGATCCAGAGCAACGCAGGGACGTGATAGTAAAGCTGCATGCATACTCAGCTAAAGAGAGGATCATGCCCACAAGTAGAAGAGCAGGAGATATCAAAATTGAGAACATCCCCCTCCAAATCTTCAGCGACTTATCAAGATCCACGTTGGAAAAGAGGAAAGGGATGAAGCCCCTTACGAACATTCTGCAAGAAAGAGGCATTACCTACCGCTGGGGCTTCCCCTTTAAGCTGATCGTCATGAAGAATGGACGCCACTTCACCATCTCCAGACCGGGGCACTCACCGTCGTTCCTAAAAGCGCTGGGGCTAAGCCAACAACACGAACGCAGAGTACCATCCAAGCCTCCCACAAACAACGAGGAAACAGAGGTTCCTCGGGCCTCTGAACGGCTGGCCAACCAGAGGAACCCAGGGGTCCCTGAAAAAAGAGCATACCAGCAAACTACGCTGGTGGCTTCCCCAGAGAGATCAACGTAGGAGTATTAACCGGCCGGTCCGACTCCACACATACCTGTGATGCTTCGCCCATCACCCCTCTTCACCGCCAGAAAGCAGCCCAAAAGTAAAGAAAGATGAGGTATCATCATATCGACCCCTCATTGAACCGAGGCAGAAAAATAACCGTAACCTCCGATCTACTCATGGAACCCGTCCCAAACACCTGCACCCCCCTCACCCCCCGAAGCTCCGCCCTTACAACCAAGCCCCCTGCCCAGCAACTGATCAACGCAGTACTGACCCCTCGCCCCCATCTCCCCCTACCTCTCCCCCCCAGCTCCTCGTCAACCCACCCATCCCCCCCTCCTCCTTCGTCCCCCCAGCTTTTCCCTCCCCTCCCACCCACACAACACGTCCAGCGACCCCACAACCAGCTCCCAATAGCGCGTCCCCACCACCTCCCCACCCTGGAGGTTAATCTCGCCCTACTCACCTTTCCGGAACGTCCGGGGGAAGTCTGGGTGTCCCCCGTCCAGGCGAGTCTGCACTGTCTCGGTGTCCGTCCCGGGATCTTGGAGCGGACGCTCGGGCAGTCACAACGAAGGAGGATACACGCCACTCTGGCCCACGTTAACATCAGAGGCCCCTCCGGCAATCTCCATTGCCGTAACAAGCGAGACTGTATAAGTACTTGGAACCCGACTGCAAGGACAGGAGATGCTTAACCCCCGCATTCCCCCCACTCCCCCCCTCTCTCTGGACAATGAACTGCAGTAACAGGCCCACTTCACTACGGCCCGAGAAGCCCAGGTTGTATAAACCCTCCGTCCCCCCTTCCTCCCCGGGCTAAGGCCAAAATGCTCCCTGAATCATGTTAACAGATGCAAGACACAAATCTTAGGAAGTGAAATGCAAGTACTATAATTTCAGGCTGTACCCAAAACCCCTATACCACTCCCCATCCAATTCCCCCCCCCTTGACCCACCCTACCCCTCCCCCCAACTGCCCGCTCTCAAACCCGTCCCTTCCCCCCCCCAACTTATTGTCAAGATATAAGCAACAGCCGAAAGAAAAATGCAAATACTGTATGAAAAATGCAAAGTGATCCTGTCATGAATAGCAGCGATAAGTAGACATCAGCAAATGTTAAGTCAGCTCATGTTGGATGTCTAAATAAGATAAGACAGAGATGCATTCACCTTCCGCACAGCGGCTTCCATCTCCCCCCATGGTGCCCTCCCCCCCCACCCCTCCCACCCCTCCCCCCTCCCCTCCTACCCCCCTTTCCCCCTCCCCCCTCCCCCCTACCCCCCCTCTCCCTCCCTCTCCCCCTTCTCCCCCTCCCCCCTTCACTAACAAGATATAAGCTACAGTCAAAAGGAAAATGCAAATGTTATGTGTAAAATGCCAAATGATGTGGTCCTCATGAGAGCGGTCTAAAATAGAGATGTTAAGTGGATACTAGCAAATGTTAACCCAGCTCACAAAGGTTGTTAGCTAAGACATGCCAGATAAGCATCCACCCCCTGCTCAGAGGCTCCCCCCCCCCTCTCCCCCCTCCCCTCTCCCCCCTTCCAATCGCAAAAAAAGCAAAAAAAATTAGGGAAATAATGGAAGAATTTCCCTGATCGATGTGTGGAGAGCTCAGCACCAGGGTCAACGGGATTACACCTTCTTCTCCACCCCTCATCAGTCCTATTCGAGAATCGACTACTTTCTAGGTACCAATAACATAATCCAGGTTTCCTCTCACTCCAATATTGGACCAATTACTTGGTCTGACCATGCCCCGGTGGAACTCACTCTCTCCCTACCATTTGTTAAAAACAATCCCTATAAATGGAAGTTGAATGACTCCCTTCTCAACTGCCCAGAGACAGAGACGAACATAAGGCACAAACTCTCATCCTTCTTCCAAATCAACGCGGGTACTGTTTCGGCCCCGGCTATGCTATGGGAGGCACATAAGGCCTCAATTAGAGGAGACTTCATCTCGATTTCAGCCTATAAGAAAAAACTAAAAATTAAACTCCAAAAAGAACTGACAGATAAAATCACGCAACTAGAGCAGCAACATAAAGCGACAGCATCCAAAAAGATACTAAAGCAGTTAAACCAAACACGAGCAGCCCTCAAACAAACACAACTAGAAGAAGTAGAAAGAGCCCTGAGGTGGACAAAACAAAAATTCTTTGACAAAGGAAACAAAGCCGACAAACTTTTAGCCACAAAATTAAGAGGCATCCGGGTCAAATCCCAGATCTCTAAAATCCGCACAAAAACAGGGAGAATAACATATGTAGAGAAGGAAATAGCACAAGAATTTGCCGATTACTACTCAGACTTGTATAACCTACACCCACCAGGCCAAAGCCAGACCCCCTTAGGGGCGATCTCAAGATACCTTGAGCAGTGTAACCTCCCCTCCCTCTCAAAGGCTGAATTAGAAAAACTAAACAGAAACATCACCCTTGAGGAACTAACCGAAGCCATAAGCTCCCTAAAACCAGCTAAAACACCAGGCCCAGACGGATTCTCTAACACCTATTATAAGACATTCATGCTGACTCTGCCCCCTTACCTGCTCGACATGTTCAACTCCTTCCTACAAGGAGAGCCAATCCCCGCTACCATCACTGCAGCAAATTTGGCGATAATCCACAAAGAGGGTTGAGATCCACTTCTCTGTGGGAACTATAGGCCAATATCCCTACTGAACTCAGATCTCAAAATTTACAGCAAGATATTGGCAAACAGGCTCAACCCGATTCTTCCCCGACTCATTAATACAGATCAAGTAGGTTTTGTGTCTGGAAGACAGGCCTCCAACAACACCCACAAAATAGTGGACATCATTGACCACGTGCATCTCAGAGGTACCAAAGCAATGATCCTGAGCCTCGACGCAGAAAAGCGTTCGACAGGATCAAATGGTCCTTCCTAGATCAAACAATGCTGAAGTTTGGGTTTAGTGGTCCCTATTTGGAGGGTGTTAGAGCCCTCTACCAAAATCCCACAGCACATGTAAAAATCTCAGGAGGCCTATCAGAACCAATTACTATCAGAAATGGGACCAGACAGGGCTGCCCGCTATCCCCACTCCTATTTGCCCTAACAATTGAACCCTTGGCAAACAAAATTAGAGAAGAAAAGAGCATTAAGGGGATTTCGATCTCTGAAAAAGAATACAAAATCTCCATTTTAGCAGACGATGTGATCCTGACCCTCGTTGACCTCCACATCTCCCTAACTAACCTGCAAAAGGTACTCTACCAATTTGGCGCTGTGTCTGACTATAAAATAAACATAGACAAATCAGAAGCGCTGAACATATCCCTTCCAGACACAACGTGGAAGCTATACAAAAAAACACTAGATGGCGCTCATACACTCTAAAAAACACACAACTTAAACCATGCAGTGATATATAGTGACTAGTGATATCAAAAATAAATCAAAAATAAAGTGCATGAAGTGATAAATAGACACTCAAACCCTTAAGGACTGTTTCACGGTCCGCAAAGTAACAGGAAAATGAATCAGGGGAGCGTCAGTGCCTAAGGAAAAAATGTGATACTCGCATAGTGCAATATGTTAACACTACACATACACAGGCAGAGCTCTCATAAGAGCACAGTGAGGCTAGATATTAATGATCACTAAGTATCAGAAATATTAGCTGTGTATGGGCATCTCTAATGACCCATACACACAGGAACATAAATAGGAGGTAGGAATCCAAAAGAGAGACACCAATCCAATACTTAAAAAATGTAGATATTTATCCAGCATTGATAAAAATTGGAGGCTTACAGGATTCCGGAAAGGTAACAGCAAGTTTGTACACATGAAGGTTCACTCGAGTCGCGTTCTCGGGATCTCTGCACGATGCTGCTTCCTCATCCGGTCTCCGACCTGCGCTGCTTCAGGGGGCCGATACGTCACTTCCGGGTTCTTCAACTCGTATTGCGGACGCCACCGGAACTCCACAGCAGGCTCTCTCCCTCTGGATCTCACACGAGGGGTTACGCTCTACTAGTTTCGCCGTACGTAGTGACGGCTTCGTCAGGAACGAACGACGTACGGCGAAACTAGTAGAGCGTAAACCCTCGTGTGAGATCCAGAGGGAGAGAGCCTGCTGTGGAGTTCCGGTGGCGTCCGCAATACGAGTTGAAGAACCCGGAAGTGACGTATCGGCCCCCTGAAGCAGCGCAGGTCGGAGACCGGATGAGGAAGCAGCATCGTGCAGAGATCCCGAGAACGCGACTCGAGTGAACCTTCATGTGTACAAACTTGCTGTTACCTTTCCGGAATCCTGTAAGCCTCCAATTTTTATCAATGCTGGATAAATATCTACATTTTTTAAGTATTGGATTGGTGTCTCTCTTTTGGATTCCTACCTCCTATTTATGTTCCTGTGTGTATGGGTCATTAGAGATGCCCATACACAGCTAATATTTCTGATACTTAGTGATCATTAATATCTAGCCTCACTGTGCTCTTACTGCACCGACACACTTTATTCGAGCAAATACCCAGTATGTACCTGGCAGATACCTGGAATGCGCCGCTCCTCACCTCTGACAAGCCCCGTTGCGTTTGCCTTCCCTGCCTGGGTTCATGCCTGGCTGACGGGCGGCTGATCTGTTAAATGATAATGATTAGGATTTAATAGGCTGCAATGCTTCGCGTGTCTACCAGATGGCATAAATTCATGAATTGTAATGCAGTATATATATATATACTGTGCAGTATTGCAGCCAGCGGGAATAAAATGCTTGGAAAATACCTCAATGCACTCGGGCAGAAAACAGTCACAAACCTCAATACACCCGGGTATACCCGAATTCGTGGGACTAGCCGAGCTCGAATAAAGTGTGTCGCCAGTGTATGAGAGCTCTGCCTGTGTATGTGTATTGTTAACATATTGCACTATGCGAGTATCACATTTTTTCCTTAGGCACTGACGCTCCCCTGATTCCTTTTCCTCCTACAACGTGGAAGCTATTGCAATCCAATTATAAATATAAGTGGAGCACCACATATATCAAATACCTCAGTATAAGAATCTCGAGCTCCCATGGATCCCTCTATCAACACAATTATCCCCCACTATTTGACCAGATTAAAAAAGACTTAGAGTCTTGGAAAAAACTCCAAATATCATGGTTCGGGAGAATAGTCTCCCTCAAAATGAATATTCTCCCAAGGCTGCTGTACTTCTTTCAAATACTCCCCGTAGTTGTCCCACTAGCAGCCATGAAAAATATACAGGCCCTAATGTTCCAATTTATTTGGAATGATAAGAGACCGAGGGTCCCTAGATCAGTCATGCTATCACCAAAATCAAGAGGAGGTCTGGGGGTCCCCGATGTGGTCAGGTACTATCTCGCAGCCCAGCTGAAGCAAGCTGTAGTTTGGAATTGCGACCCGGCATCGGCCCGCTGGTTCGAGATAGAATCACATTACGCAGCCCCATCCACACTTCAGGTCCTCATGTGGTCCCAAGGAGGAAAAGAGGGAGGACAGATGAGGTTTGAGCTAGTAGCAATGAGATGCACGTGGGATACTTGGACAAAAAGCACAGGGAAATATTGCCTGCTAAACACCCCGTCACAAATAACCCCCATCTTTGGCAACCCGAACTTCCCGCCCGGGTGCTCCAAACAGCAATTTGACCAATTTCAGGGGCTTGGAATAAGGCTGGTGGCCAATCTGCTGAAAAATGGAGAGATCTTAACCTTCAAAGAAGTACGAGACAAGTACCAATCACAACACCTCCATCTATTCAAATACCTACAAATTAGGCATTTTCTGATGTCTCTCGCTCAGAACTCCAAATTTCCCCCACCCACCAGAATCGAAACACTATGCAGTATAGACAGGTATCAACGAGGCATAATCTCTGAGATTTATAGGGGGATAGAGTCAGCAGCAGAATCCCCGACCCACCACTACATGCAAAAATGGTCAGCGGACCTAAACATACAAATTGACAAAGAGGACTGGGAGGATATCTGGGAGATGGCGGCTAAAACCTCAATCTGTACAGTAACAAAAGAAAATATCTCTAAAATTTTATTTCAGTGGTACCTGACCCCGGCTAGACTGAGCCAGATCTTCCCAGGCACACCAGACATGTGCTAGAGACGATGTGGTCAAAAGGGAGACATGGCCCATATTTGGTGGTCGTGTCCGGAGATTCAGAGGTTCTGGGTAAAGATTCAGACGCTGCTCTATGAGACAACGGGGATCCCTCTCCCCGTGGATCCACTGTCCCTGGTGCTGAGTAACCCGTTCGATGACCTACCCCCTCCAATGAGTAGACTAGTCTCTGCAATATTGACGGCGGACAGATGCTCAATAGCAGCAGCCTGGAAGCAGGTCAAAGCTCCTGCAAGAAACACGGTCATAAGACAGGTGGACGAGGTAATGTCAATGGAAAAACTAACTGCCATGTTACACAAAAAATGCCGCAGTTTTGGAACACATGGGATCCATAGATAGGCCCCCAGGGCCTGAGATAATGGGATAAGGCGAAACAACGGAACGAGGAGATGAACTAAGGGGGACCTCCCCCCCCTTTTTTGTTTGTCTACCCCCCCTATCCCCAGCCCCCCACACTTCCCCCTCCCCTCTACCCTATCCCTCAACTTCCAAAAAAAGGAAAAAACTATGTTGCCCAGTATTCACTCAGTGTTATCAAAGTTAAAACGTTATATGTTGTTGTCCATAATGTAACCATGCCTGTAAATGACAATGCCAATAAAAAAGATTGATACAAAAAAAAATGCTACAGAGCTTTTCTCCAAGGAAGAATGGAGAAAGATATATGCGTAAATACAGTCTGCCTACAGAGGTATGAAGTTTGTCAGCTTTATTGCCAGAGTAAAGCAGCTCGTGTTATTCAGTAAATTTGGAGAATGCAGTAGCAAAGAAAGAAGTATTAATACTTGAAGGAATGTGTGATTCTACTACAGTCAAATGTTAGGAACTATCAGCTACAAAGATGCTACAGGGATGTGAAGAAAGCTGCTTGTGTGATTCAGTCTGGACATCCTACATCCTAACCAAGCAATCTGTGCATTCCTATAAGCATACTGTATCTGCAATACCCTTGCAGTACTACAGTCTGCTTTCCACAAAATGCAGAATACAAGAACCAAGTTACGATGGAGTAGTGCAATAAAAATGCAGTTACACTACTGTGCCCAGTAGGTTCCTTGCCATGAAAGCAGTTGCTATAAAGATTCAATCTGTGATGAGATTGACTTCAAAAAGTCAGGGGAGCATAGGACAGCACTATAGAAAAAATAAGAACATACAGGAAAATGGTGCAATATTGCATGAACCCACTGCTGGAGTAAATCAGTAGCTGGCAAAGTGAGTAATCAAAAACCCAGTCAGGCATGTCAAATCAGGATTCCTCCTTAATAGCCCATTCAGATGTATAGGAAGAATCTCAGAGAATATGGAAATAAAAGAGCACAATAGTGTAGATGGTGCACAATTCTTTTCTAAAAATCCCAGTAAAAACCTTAAGATGTTGTACTTACACGACAAACATTCTTTAGTGGCATATAAATTAAAACCGAAATTGAATCTCCTTCATGAACAGACTGTGTACAAGCATCACCACCTCCTCGAGCGTCAGCGTCAGCGTCACACACTCTGGTTCCTTCTGTCACTTCCGGTATCCACCGCCCGGGAACAAGGAACTCACTTCTTTCAGTCTCCTCTCTCTGGACTCTAGACACAATCAAAGCTTTGAAACAATAAAAAGAGTCCTTCAGAAAGATTGAAAATTGCAGGAAATACAGGGTGAGTTCCTCATACAGAGTATTAATTTTATTTTACAGCGTAATTATTTCTTTCCTCTCTGAAATTCGTTTTAGCCACCTGGATGTGCTATTAAGGAGGAATCCTGATTTGACATGCCTGATTGTGTTTTTGAAAATGTGTGTAGATACTTTTCCAGCTACTCATTTACTCCAGTAAGGGGTCCATACAAAATTGCACTATTTTCCTGTATGTTCTTCTTTTATCTATAGTGCTTTCCTATGCTCCCCTGACTTACTGTATGAAAGACGTCAGTATGCATCTAGGGACTTGAGAAACAGTCTCTTTTTTTAATACTTATATTGTCACTTACACTGGCGACACACTTTATTCGAGCTCGGCTAGTCCCACGAATTCGGGTATACCCGGGTTTGTGACTGTTTTCTGCCCGAGTGCATTGAGTTATTTTCCAGCAGGGATTGAAGCATTTTATTCCCGCTGGCTGCAATACTGCACAGTACATATATATATACTGCATTACAATTCATGAATTTATGCCATCTGGTAGACACGCGAAGCATTGCAGCCTATTAAATCCTAATCATTATCATTTAACAGATCAGCCGCCCATCAGCCAGGCATGAACCCAGGCTGGGAAGGCAAATGCAACGGGGCTTGTCAGAGGTGAGGAGCGGCGCATTCCAGGTATCTGCCAGGTACATACCGGGTATTTGCTCGAATAAAGTGTGTCGTGCAGTACACTTGATATATGTATTTTTTCACGTAATTTATTATTACTATTGGCATTTACACCGCTTATATATTATTATTTATGTTGTTTGGCACCGTGTTCACTTCACATTTGTGTTTAAATAGATTTAGATTATTCACTTATATAATGTATATGTTATTTGCACTATTCACATACAGTATCAACACTAGGAGCGCCGATCCAAACACGTTTAGTTCTTACTATGTTATGAGAATAAGGCATACATGTATCAGGTATCGCACGCTGAGAGAGGATTCATGGTTTGTCTAGATGGGGTTTCATGGAAATAAATCAGTGTATCAAGAAAGAGAGGCCAAAGTAACAAGTCTGTCGACTGTAAAAGAGAGATGCCAAGGGGTACAGTCAGAGTTTATGAGAAATCTGTCAAGCTTGACGTGTTGCAGCTAAATGATGCTGAGTCAGATGCAGATGGTTACTTTAGGGAGATGGTAGATGAGATCGCACAATGCAAGAACTTTTGGCCAAGAGAGTAAAAGAAGAATTGAAGAAATGGAAAGATTATCTTGAGCAAGAAGTCCTCCGTGAGCGACTAAAGCGGGAGGAGCTAGAGCGAATACTTGAAAATATACTGGGCAAGTGCATAAGTTACAAGGAATTTGGAACCTGTCTTCTCTTCAATCATGAATACACATCGTGACCAAGATTTTATAAAGAGGTATCAAGCCTCTGTACTTCATCTCCAGAGTACCAGGTAATTGCCCCAAAGGGGAAATCAAAAATAACTAGTAGGACTGAAAATTGTCTTGAGAAAAGACATTGCAGTAAAAAGAACAATTAAGTTTCAGGGTTAGAATGTTCAAAGATGGGAAAGGAGAAGCAAAGAAGTTCAACTATGGCCTTAAACAGTTCCAATTCTCACTGATCTTTATCACAAGATAAAAACAAGGAGAACCAGATCCACACTTTTCGTTGGAAGCCAAAGAAATAATTCGACAGTGGGAAAGACACACAAAGCGTTAAGGTGATTTAATGGACTGGAAGTCCACGAAGAAAAAGAGGAAAAGAGATTGAAGTCCACTGGTGCACGGTAATGGTGCACGGGACACTCCACATGATAATGTTATGCTGCAGGGGTGGGGGGGGGATATGTAACAGAGTCACACTGTGGGTAGGTTTGAAAGAGGTTGCAGTTTGTGTAATTTACAGCATGCAGGAGGTTAGCCTCCTCTGTAGTGGCAATCTGCACATGCACCTGTTAAATTGTGGAAAAACAGAAATAAACTGTGCGCTACTATCTATCTCCTTATAATTGAATACAGTGCAGTGACTAAACCATATATAAATAAAGTAAACCACAATACCACAGTGAATAAGTGATTAAATAATTAAATTATAACATAACCGTGTGGTTGATAAGGGCATCTGCTGCTATAAACATTAGGGGTGGCTCAGCACCCCACACACTCTAAGAAATGGAAACAAAAAGAAAACAGCGCACAACGCCAAATAGTGAAGTAAGTAATAGAATGTATTACAATGTTAAAGGGGTAATAAATCTGCGTACTTCAGATAGAAATAACATGTGCATTTAGTGCATAACACACTGGTTACCACTCTGTAGCTGTAAAACAGGACGGTCTGGCACTCAGCTGTCTCTGCAGGAGCCTCTATGATGGTTCTGGGGCATGGGATCCTTCATGCACTCCTCACACAGCAGGACGCTGCTCACAAGGGGATTCCTTTCAAGCAGCCTGGTAATACTGCAGATTCAGACACTTAGTGGGACCGCTCCTCAACCGGCGATATACTGCCTCCAGGGGAATTCCCCTACAGTCCCCCGTCTCTCCTGTGTAGATTTGCTGCTTTTCCCAGCTGCTATGATCTTAGGGCAGTCCAGAGCTGTTGGAATTGCTCTGCAAACACTTCCGCAGCTGCAGGGGCTTACACAGCGTGCCACGATGCCGATCCGTCACGTGGTGTAGCGGAGTGACGTCACAGTTCTCGTGGCAATGGAGGAATCAATAGGGAGGAAGAAGGAGAGTCCCTTACAGTCTCTTACCGGCGCAGAAATCGCTCAGTTAGCACGGTGGCATAAATTGTGTCTGAACTTCATAATGCAAACAGAATATATTACTTCCTGGTAAAACATTTAATTCATAAATAAATATATATGCCTTATTATGAAGATAGACTCCCTTTAATGGCTCACCTGGTGGTTCAGAGCAGTGTTATAAGGGCATTCGCTGTTAACACAGGGCTTGTTGGTTACATAGCGGATACTATTTCTTAGCCTTATTATACTCTCAGTTATATGCTCACAGCGGACTTACATCTCTGCCTTTGGATGCAAGACAGACCTGTGCACTCACTAGATGTAATTTTTAAATGATTTATATTTCAAAGTGACATTATCTCCTTGACATTTACGGAAGGATTTCGTTTAAAAGGCAGTCAGTATGCTGCCAGAACTGAGAGACTTTCCCAACCAGCAAGGACACCCTTTGGTAATGCTCCCCATACCTGCTTGACACAGGGCCTGCTAGCACCAGCTGGGGCCCACACCCAGCAAATGGAATTTCACCAAAACCAAACATGGATGCAGGGCATGTGTACGAAGAACCTGCAGTGTATACTTTGCTAAGGAGGCAGAGTTTCCCTTTCTGAAGGTGGCACGGTTCCAGAGGAATTAGCTGGAGACTGCTGGGATGGATTCACAGCACCACAGTTAAGGACTTTGTATTTTGAAACCAATGTGGATTGTTTAGACTGGAACTAGCCTAGCTAGCCAGTCATATAGTTAGGCTCTGTGATGTGTAGCTATTCTCCCTACTGTGGAGTAGGCTTTATTTTTATGGGGGTTTTTTTGCCTTAAAGGGAACAGTGTGCCTACAATATCTGTCATTGATGTGGAGAAATAAACCACAAAAGAGTTTTTTTACAGTCTAAAATACAGTGTGGACTCTTACTAACCCTACTGCGAGGCCGTCCTGCCACAGTACATACACTAGTATTATCAGGTAGGTATCCCTGAAAAACCCACCTAGTGGTGAAACGTGTTGGATTGCATCCTGTAAGACAAACTAACTGTCCTGACTTTGTACTGAGTTCCATTGACGGCAGAGTATGCAAACCAGAAGTTACAATGAATTGGAAGTGAGGCAAAGGCAGAGGATCATTAAAGAGCTCTCTGGGGTCTCTCGCCATTGTTTTTAAGGCATATTCTATTCCTAGAGAAGAAGATATGGATTGGCACGAGATTGCAGCGTCCAAGAAAAGCACCCTCAGCTCACCAGATATCAATGAATAAAAACGTTTATTAAACTACATAAAATTGAAAAAAAGACAAACAAACTACAAAGAAACACAACCTTCTATGCGTTTTAGGCTCTAAAAGCCCTTTCTCAAGAAGGATAGTTGGGACTGTGAGTTAAGCTCCTTAATATAGCCCCTTCTGTGCACTTAAAAAGCAGCTGTAATCATTGATTGTAATTGCATTAATTGTAATAACAATATCAAACACACATGACATAAAGCATCACTGAAATCATAAATCTTAATAAAAATCAAGAAAACATATACATATATATATATAGTGTATAGTAGAGTGTAGTTTTACAAGAATAACTAAGAATCTATAATGAAAACATTCAATGATTCAAATCTATAGATGGAAAAAAATCCCTAATTAATTGGAAATAATTAACACACAACATAATATATATATCCTGAACACAGTAGATACTCCAATCTAATGTAATGAATAGAAGATACATAAAAGACTTTTAGAGAAAAAATATCAATAGAGGTATAATATATTATGGTTGGAAAATATGGAATGAAATTAAAAAAAATATATTCATATTAAGATTTATGATTTCAGTGATGCTTTATGTCATGTGTGTTTGATATTGTTATTACAATTAATGCAATTACAATCAATGATTATTCATTACAGCTGCTTTTTAAGTGCACAGGAGGGGCTATATTAAGGAGCTTAACTCACAGTCCCAACTATCCTTCTTGAGAAAGGACTTTTAGAGCCTGAAACGCGTAGAAGGTTGTGTTTCTTTGTAGTTTGTTTGTCTTTTTTTCATTTTTATGTAGTTTAATAAACGTTTTTATTCATTGATATCTGGTGAGCTGAGGGTGCTTTTCTTGGACGCTGCAGTCTCGTGCCAATCCATATCTTCTTCTGCATTGCCTGCTGATTGGAGAGACGCACTGAGGTTATGAGGGCACGTTACATGGGAATCTGTGTTTCAATTGTACTACTCGCGGAACTTGCAGAGTGGGGGGAGCGTTCCTGGACGGACCGGAGGTGAATACACACACTACCGGCACTCGGGAGCTCCACAGAGTTTGTGAGAAGGAAGCCACAGCTGATTTGGAGACAACGACGCCCACGCCTTAGACCGGACAACAATGCAGTCAGAACGGAGTGCTACACGACGGGATCAACGGAGGTAATACATTTTTACTCTGTTTTTTGCTTATCCCAGGTAGCGGTGTCCATTGGAACTCCTACACTGCACAGTTTTGTCCATGGTCACTTCTACAAGCAACATATTTTGACACCCACGTTTATATTCCCCCTCAAGTGCTACCTCAGTTGTCCATTATATCATTGACTGTATTATTTATATTTTGTTACTCTCTGTTTTGAGCTTTGAGCAGTTTTTTTCCTGAATATTCTATTCCTACATTGAGTGAGTGGTGCTATTGTTTTTAAAACCGATTTTCATGAATTAAAATAGTTTTTCACTATAGTGTATGTGTTCCATCTCCTCTGCATGTCTGCTTTGATGATGCGTATACTAAGCCTGCATCCCTCCACCCACTAAATATGGGTGTAACATTTGGGTTTTGCACAGCGACCCATTATCGAAGATCACTACAGCATTGTGTATTCTTTTATTCGTTTTATCTTCTAATTGTGCACCCCAATTTTGGATAATGCACTGTTCAAAGCTACTAGAACAGTTCTGCTGGGAGAAGCTACGACTTCAAGTGATATACAGTATTTTGAATACTACACTTATTTATTTTTATTTCATTATTTATTCACTTTATTTGTGTTTATACATGCACTTTTTTCACTTCAATATCGGCCATTGTTTTAAATCAACAGTGCTTGAGAAAGGGGCAGGGTCATCATGTCATTTCACCCATGGGAGTTCACCACGTTTTTCAATAATGTTGGCTACATCTATATACTAGAGGTACCACAATCTGAGCTCACTCTACTAGTATATCTGTTCCACGTGGGTTAACCCCATTAGGTTTCCTGTGTTGGGTATATACTGGGTTGGCATACAGATACCATCAGCTGACCTCACTCTAGTCTCTACTAGTATACCAGTCAATCAGTTTAATGTGGGTTAATACCAAAAGGTTAATGGTATTACTGTAGGTTATTTGTGTTG
The DNA here is from genome assembly GCF_040206685.1 of Ascaphus truei. Classification (NCBI taxonomy): domain Eukaryota; kingdom Metazoa; phylum Chordata; class Amphibia; order Anura; family Ascaphidae; genus Ascaphus; species Ascaphus truei. The sequence continues at coordinate 82,805,398 of NC_134486.1, forward strand.
GGTATACACTGTACTAGGTTGGTATACAGATACCACCATCTCACTTCTCTCTACTCAGGGCTAGTATACCAACCAATCCGTGCCAGTTGGGTAAAATTAACATAACACTGTAACACCATTACAGTTTATCTTTGTTGCATTCATTCTACACTTTATTTACCGTTTTGTTTGTTTTTACTTACTTTTAAAAAAATTAAACAAAAGTGAAACTTTTAGACAAAGACTAAAAGACTATAGACTAACGACTATAATGACAAGTTTTGCTGAGAACGCCATATTAGCATATATCTCAGGTATCTCAGGTGTGCTCCTTTATGTGCTCTGTGTCTCTCCATGTGTTATAGAAAGGTGTATTTGGGGAGGTGCAGTGTATAAGTAACTTCAGACACTAGTAAAATAAAATAAAATTTAGCCAAAATAAAATTGTATGCTTTCACACAAACATTTATTAACAAAATGTTCAAAATAATTTTGACACATTGGCCCATCTCTAGTTCTTTTCAGGCTCTGAAGAAGACCAAGGCTTTGTAAAAAGCCTCCTAAAAGGCCTCCTAATAGAGATTAATGGAGATGAGTGGGGTTGCAAGGCCCAGGACCCAGCTATGGCTTGTACTGCACAAGATTTTGAGGAGAAGGGAGATGGGGTGGGGGGTGACACAGCCGAGCACTCAGCCGTAGTTGCATCAGGTGTTTATTCTGTTGAAACTAGTGATTTTCAAATAGGTCCTTTTCATGTTTTGAAGAATCCCCCTTAGCGCCCAAGTATAAAGACTCCCAGTCCTGAGAGAGCCATTGTGCTTAGCTCAGACACCTATGCTGAAGCCAGTGCCAGGGCTTACTTTTCTCTTCCTCATGGATCTAAGCATCCACTTGAAAGAGAGGAATAAGAGGAGGGCACGGGAGGACCCAGGATTCAGCCATGGCTAGGGCCCTGGCAAGTTGTTTAGGGAAGGAAAGGGTGGTGAGAGGTGCTCTGTCCAGGCAGCACATTGGACCCAGGACTGACAGTGAGTGTCTGGCGGAGAGACATAGCTGAGGTCAGCTGACCATTGCCACAGTCACCTTTCCTAATACCCCCACCACCAAAAGCTATTCACCATTTAAGATGCCACTGAAATATGTATTACTTGGGATGTTTCTCAATGTCTTTTTAATATATTTTCAGTTAGATTCTATTAGTTTTCTAATTGTTTTTTTAATTACATACTTAGTTTAAATATTAACGTATGCTTTATGATGTTACTGCATTTTAGCATGTTCATGCTTATTTTCTAGTTTTGTGCCACAATTTTGTAAAAATCCAAAATCAAAACCAAACCAAACAAGTTATTGCAAACCCCAAATTAAAACCTAAACATGAACATGAACCATTGCCATCCAAAACAAAATCACAAAAATTGTTCAACCAAAACACCAGTGACTGTACCCACTCTTAAACTTTGCTGAGGAGAACAGTTTTCTCATTCGAATTTAAAGATTTTAAAGCTTTGCAATTATTTGCAAATGTTGATGACTATTTGCATATCTCTTATAGAAATGAGTCTAGGAGGGACAAGATTAAAATGGATTCTGTGTTTTTTGAGGGAGCCAAACAGTCAGAGAATGTGTGAATAAGAATATGAGTTAGCAGGTTGGAAACTATACTATACCTTCCTGTCGCTAGGCATTTTGGATAGCATAGGCATTCCTTAGCCACTATGCCTTGTATGCCCATCTTGCAGATACAGGTGCCACCACGTGGAGGTGATAGGATCAAACACCTTCTGCAGCAAGAGGCCAGGCTCATTTTTGAATTAAGAACTATATCACCACTGGGACTCAATGAAGAAATAAAACTTAGTTGCTTTTTATGAGATTGACTTTTATTTCATTTATCCTCTGCTCCTCTGCTTCTGCTCTCCATGGATGCCCTACCCCATATTATGCACGTCCCCCCATGTTTTGATCACTTGTCACTGTCCCCTGGGGTTCTCCCTGCACTTTGCCCCTCTGCTTTGGTTCCTCATTTCGCCAGCCCTTCCTTTTCCGCACTGGTATACTTGCGCTGAGTATCGTAGCACTTATAATACACACTCCACTGCCATCAGTGAGGTGGGTTGCTATATACGCATGCACCAGTCACTAAGGATGCCGTCACGGGACTCCGTGGTTACCTGTCTATGCTACACAATGAGGACACATCGTTATGGATCCTGATTCTAGTTTGAGGACCTACACGCTATAAGGATATGCGCATGCGTGAGTTGCTATGGACTCTAGCACACGCTTACCCTGGTTACCCATTATACTCACAACGTAGGTGACGCGCTATCACGGACAGGAATCCTATTGGCGGCACACGATCCATACTTAAGAGTTAGTCTGTGATTAGACTATGGGCTTTACTGGGCGTTTCTGACAAGCTGCAGATGGGCATTTTCAGGGACGTTTGCGATTTTAATTGTTTGTTCAGATGGTGGTATGCACTTTGGCTTGGGTATTTATAGGTGTCACGATCACTTGTTTGCCACACAACGCTGAGGAAAGTCCCTCTACGCGGACCGAAACGTTGGTTGTGGTGCCTTGTATTTTCAATACACAAATTTGGAGTACAAACTACTGTGTGTTGTCTCTCTGTTGTTGGACCAGCTTCTGGTAGCTATATGTTTATATATGTAGCCCCTGAAACTTCCCATCATACAGTATAACACATGCAGGGACACCTGTATTCAATAAAGAGCACAGTTGAGAAACCTCTCCCTCAGACGATCGTTCCATCTCACTCTCTAAAAACAAATGTTTCAGGGTCTGGAACTTCTGGGTTAATCGAATGTATAAACAGTCGCAATAAAATGTGCGGTGGTGGCCGGTGGTATTACATACACAAGAATCTAAGCAAATGTCACCTTTTTAAAGCACAACCCCGCCACCCCCTTTTTTTTCTTTCTTATTTTTATTTGTAACGCATGTGTAATTGTATAATTGTACATTCTGACCTAAGACGGCAATCCTTTGGGGCTCCTGCTATAAATCTGTAAGCACCCTGATTTTGTGACCAACTAACTGGCCGTCATCAGTTAGTGAGTGGGTGTCTTCCTATTGTGTATGTGCTCCCCAGGAAATGTTTTTTCCTGAATCAATGGGGAGTAATTATAATAATATAGTATAACTCATAACATTGATATAAAATCTCAAAGAGAATACTGTAGATAGGGATATCCACGCTCGTGCTTTCCCATATAGGTGTAGTTAAACAACTGTAATTCCCATGCAGCCATCATCAGGAGAATCTATTACTGTACCTCCTATATTGGGAGTTCCTAGAATGGGAGCTCACAGTAACACATAAAGAAAAAATCAGAAAGTGCACTGATATAAAATCTGGTTTCACAGTTCTATTCATTCTGTATTTAAGCAAATAAAACAAGGAATTTGGGGAGGCCATGGATCCCTGATACTAACAAGATATTACCGTATGTAATACCTACATTATTTAAATAGATGTTAGAAAATTACATAATCTAACTAGGAATAAACACAATAATTTTCATTAGGTTGTTACTTATTTGAAATATTAATAACATTACAATTTTTAGATTGAATCATGGGGGTAGATTATAATTGCATAAATGATTTAATTGTGATAACTACAGTAGACTACAATATAAAACCAGTGTTCTAATGCTCTAACTAATATATTCAATGAAGTAAACACAAGCCAACAAGTAAACAATACATTTTTATTTACTAAATATCTAGGGCCATATTTACTAATAGATGCCTCACTTTAGCACGCCTAACTCCCATTGCCCTCATTACCATTTAGTGAATATGGGTCTTAGTTCTGAAATTGACTTTAAATGTTGCAACATGTATGACATGTATGCCACGATTGCTGCATTTAAAAAATATCATAGGCCTTTACTGAGTCTTGCTAAGCCATAAAGTACCTTATAACTATCAGGTAGTCATAAGGCATCAGCAGGTACAATTGTAATAGGGATCAAACCAGGGATGAAGAAGGTGTTTGTACACCGAAACGTTGGATGGTTTGTGACTGTAATCAGTCCATTTAATTAACTTTTTATAAATTATTGCATTTTTTTTGGTGTGCTCAGCTTCCCTTCTGTTCTACATGCCGTTACCCTGACTAGGTTTTTTCTGCTTGCAGCACCCACTACTATTCCTGTTTGTTGCTCTTGTTCCCATAGAGTTGGGGCATCCCAAGTTGCATTTATCTTGACTCTTGTGTGTTTATCAATTAACTATAGAAACATTAAGCATATTAGTATATTCATTTCATGATTGTTTTTTTTTTAATTTCTCTGAGTTTGTAAAAAACACTGCATGGAATTTCTATTTCAATATACAGTATGATTAGGATTTGGGTATGATGGCGTTAAGGGTGAGGCTATATAAGCTCTGTACAGTAATAAGGATAAGCTCTGTACAGTACGTTAATATTGACAAAGTTATTATGACTTAAAACACTTCCCTAACTTCAATGCAACCTTCAGTTGGTTTATTAGATTTTACCTTGAAGGTTTTACTTATACAGTATGCAGAGAGTGAATTTAACAGGCGAGATCATTAGCAAATGCTGAGGTAAGAAAAATAATCACCATGTATGGTTGCAAAAAACATGAAGGAGAATCTTGAGGCTAGGAGAAATTGTCTTGGTGATTATAGTGACAGGACAATTTTAACTGCAGGTGGAATAACAAATGTAAAACCTAATTTGTTTACTGATCCATGTGGTTGAGGATTAGGGTTTAGATTTAAAACAGGAAAGTGTGTGCTGAAAAAGGTAGTCCTGTTGGGTGCACAATGGTTTTATTTTTTTTAAATCCCTGTGGCAATAGAGATAGGAGCAATTTGTTTTTGTAACAGCAAGGTAATGTTTTAGCAATCAAAATGTCAGTCTGTGACTAAAATTAGGCTTTGAAGATAATACTTAGATGTGATTTAAGCAATTTAGGGAAAGAATGGCTTATTATATCAACCTCTAAAAAATGGACAATTTTATTTTAATTATGTTTAGGTGTTTATTATGCTTTCTTTCAAGTTTTAAAAACTATGCATTACGTATAGCTGAACCACACAGAGCGATGGAATTTTGCGCATGCATCTAAATGTGTTGTTAGTAAAATAGAACATTTTTGGATGTAGTGTGATTCCATATAATATGTTTATGGTTATGTTTTGAATTCAATTCTTTACATTTATTTTTCAGAGCATAATAAAAAATGTTTAGAACTTTTTCATCTTGTTAAACATTTTTTTTTTAAATATTTAGATTATACAGTTTGGTGATGGCCAATGGACATTATGAATCGATCTGTGGTTGACATTAATGCAATTGCGCATACGCAGTCTGTTCAATACAAAGGCATTTTAAAAATAAGCATTTGAGAGTTGTACTCAGGGTTGCAGGAGTGGCTCAATGTTTAAAGGTCCTGACTAAAAACAATCTCACTGACTTTGTTCACATCCCATTGTCAACACTTTGTGACCATGGGGTCGTCACTTTATCTCCCTGTGTCTCAGGAACCAAAATGTGATTGTAAACTGTACAAGGAAGATGATATTGAGGTCAATGGAAAATGTAATATGTAAAGAAAATACTCTGTGGGACTTTATTGACACCCAATTTAGTAACGATTGATTGGAAAATACAGATTGTGGTTAATCATTATATTTCTAAAACATACAAATAACATTTGATTTGATTGAATGAGGATTGTGATTTGCTTAAATCCATTACTTGTGTTCTTTAATTGAAATGTGTTAATTACTAAGGAAAATATTGTATAACTAGACTCATGGGAAAATAAGTTTCAGATTATTTGAATTAACAACTGAGTTTTGTGGTAATATACAACTCTCTGCGTTTGGGCAAATATATTTGTCATCTCTTGTTTATGGTTATGTATGATCAAAATAATTAAAACTGTATTCCCAATTAATTTTTAAGGCTGCGGCCCCGCTGGCGCTGACCGCGCTAATGCTTGAAAGTGGTAATGTCACCAGCTCTCCAAGCACGAGTGCCGGGTATCCTGGTTATTTTGCAAGCGCACGCGGGGGGCATTGGGGGCTTGTTGAGCGCACTTCAAGCTCACTTTTTTTTGTCTCCCCAGGCGCCAAGCTTGGGAGAGCATGCGTGCCCCCGCACGAGTGCATGCGCACCGCGTGAGCAGGGACGGGACAATTTGAATTGCCGAAACTAAACTCGGCAAGCGCCGCGCGCTCTGCGCTAGTGTGGCCGCAGCCTAATGCTTCTTGTAAAAAAAATGTTTCGATATTACACTGGGTGATTTACACACTAGTTCAGAGGTAAACAAAAAAACTAGTATTACATGATCTAATTCTGTTGTGCAAGGGAATCAGTACTAGTAATCAAATCTGAATCAATATGAAACCTGTGTTATGGAATCCAATAAAATATCATGTGGTTTACCCTGCTGTAAATAAAAAAAATCACTTTTAATGAAGGTACACAATGAAAACCAATGTGTCAAAATAAATATGTAGCAGAAGAGACTGGAAGCAAGTGAGGCATTCATAAACTCAATTAAGAATGGACAGAGACATCACTTTATAACTGCAAGAAGTTTAAACAATGTACACAATGTACACAAAGGAAAGAAGAATAGCACAAATAGAAAAATAAACAAGGATTGAGATGGCAAGAAAAAACAAGTATAGTTATAGCAAAACGATTGGAAAAGAGCTTGCTGGCCCTCCTTCAGTGTAACATTTGCGAGCAAATTATTGATAATAAGGACAAGCAATGGTATTAGAAGACAAAATTACAATATATCAATAAACACCAAAGAGAAGCCAAAAGTCAAAAATATCCTCTTAAAGGGTGTCCCATATTTAACCCTCAGGCTATGAAAGAGAGAAGTCAAAGGTGGCCTGTAAAAAAAATCTACATATATAACACACCTGGTGTTGATGGTATTTACCCAAGGGGTCTTAAGGCGATCAGATAATTCACAGCAAAGTGATCACATTTACTGATCAACTATACTACTGTATTCTATTCTTTAAAAAGGTTCTATTTTGAAACCTGGAAATAACAGACCTGTAAGTTTAACATCATTAGTGGTAAAAGTTAATTAAGGAATAATGTTCAGAATTACATTTTGAAAAAAATAAAATTGTTAGTAACAATGATCATAGTTGCATGATCGTGCTGACCAAACCTCATTAGGGCAATTAAAACAGCACTGTCACATTCTACCTTTTCTTTTTCTCTTATTTTATATGTAAAGCATGTGACAATGTATAATTCTACATTCTTACCTAAGATGGCAATCGTCTAACGCTGCTGTTACAATATGTCTGTCAAAATTCCTGATTGTGTGCCTAACATAATGGCTGCCTTCTGCCTCTATGCTGCAGCTGGAGTGTAACACGTTATTGTTACAGCTTTCAGAGAAATAGACAGTACTGTATGCTGTTTGGAACACAGCAACAGATCTGTTTGTTAAACTTTGTTGCCAAACAGCAGAGCTCAAAAAGGTATGTATGTGTCAGAGACTGTTTCAAAAGATGAAATCGATATGACTTTCTAAATGGTTGCTAAAGCAAACAAAGGATGATCAGTTTATTAAACAAAATTCTTAAAAAATGGCATTAGGAGTTAAAGAAAAATTCAGACAGTTATCTAATACTACTGAACTGATTTATTTATAAAAAAAAATAGGATTTTTCATGTTATGCTGCTTTAAGGAAATGTAATTACATTTAGCACAGGCTTCTGGTGTCACTTACCAAAATAAAGAAGATTAGTCAGGCTACCAAAACTTGCACCTAGATTGAGAACTTGTTGAGGTTTATGCAGCAGAGAGTGGTCATTAATAGAACATATTCACATATGTCTTACATGTAGGGTGACCAGCTGTCCCGGTTTAGCCGGGACAGTCCCGTTTTTTTAATGTTTGTCCCGGTTTTTTAAATGGCTGTCCAGGCTGCCCCGCATTCTTTAAAATGTCCCGTTTTTTTGTGGCTATTCCGGTTTTGGCCATCAGAGCAGGGGGGGCAGCAGGGAGCAAAGAATGCAGACAGAGAGGAGAGCGTGTGTGTGTGTGCGTGTGCATCTACAGACAGGACTATTGGCCCTGTGCAGGAATCCCTGCACACAGGACTATTGGCCTGTGCAGAAATCCCTGCACATAGGACTATTGGCCCTGTGCAGAAATCCTTGCAGACAGGATTATTGGGTTTGTGCAGAAATCGCTGCACACAGGACTATTGGCCCTGTGCAGAAATCCTTGCACACAGGACTATTGGCCCTGTACAGAAATCCCTGCACACAGAACTATTGGCCCTGTGCAGAAATCTTTGCAGACAGGATTATTGGCCCTGTGCAGAAATCCCTGCAGACTGGACTATTGGGTTTGTGCAGAAATCGCTGGAGACAGGACTATTGTCCCTGTGCAGAAATCCATGCAGACAGGACTTTAGACCCTGTGCAGAAAACCCTGCAGACAGGATTATTGGGGTTGTGCAGAAATCCCTGCAGACATAGGGTGACCAGACTGCCCCCCCCCTGCTCCTCAGAGCGTGTGTTGGTTAGAGAGAGATGGATGGAAGGGAAAGAGAGAGAGAGAGATGGAAGGGAAAGAGAGAGATGGATGGAAGGGAAAGAGAGAGATGGATGGAAGGGAAAGAGAGAGATGGATGGAAGGGAAATAGAGAGAGAGATGGAAGGGAAAGAGAGAGATGGATGGAAGGGAAAGAGAGAGAGAGAGAGATGGAAGGGAAAGAGAGAGAGAGAGATGGAAGGGAAAGAGAGAGAGAGAGAGATGGAAGGGAAAGAGAGAGAGAGAGAGATGGAAGGGAAAGAGAGAGAGAGATGGAAGGGAAAGAGAGAGAGAGAGAGAGAGATATGGAAGGGAAAGAGAGAATGAATAATACAGCATCAATTGTCACAGTATTAGATAAATATCATTATCATATTCATTTTTTAGTCATGTCATTTGTTGTATTAATAATTTTTTTTATGTGTCCCGGTTTTTCATTTTCAAAATCTGGTCACCCTACTTACAAGTGATATGCCTCAAGGTTTACATTGAGGCCACTCTTCTTCTTTTTTTCTGCAATGCAAAATTGTATTTAACTGGATCACCCCTTCTTAAAGTTTCACAACTAGCGTAGCCAAGGCAAACCTAAATCTATGTTTTCCAACTCAATTCTCCCATTATGTACAAAATGACTCATTCACTAAATGACATTCTTCCTAATCTCTATATCTATTAGAGTGCTCCTGCGGTCTGCAGTATGTGGGTATGACCACCAGACCGATTAAGAGAAGACTATATGAGCACATTTATAACATTAATAGAGGTCTAGTCACTCACAATGTATTACACCACTTTCTGCTTCACCATAACCAAAATGGTGGATCCACCCACACTTGCATGTTGGTTTCGTGTCAGGAGAGAGATCTCCCTTTGTTAAAAAATGCAGCCATGCATTGGTTGCTGGCCAAATTACACCCAGACACTCAGGGCAGCCAGCATTCTTGTAAGTTTAATATTATCATGTACCATCCCCTATTACTTGCTGCTGTTAATTATATGGAACCTATTTTTGTGGGTACTTATTCTAATAAACGTACTGGTTTAATAGCTCTCTTGTTTGACCATTCGCTCATGTGCATTGTGTTGCTATTTTTTAATTTGCGATATTGTTGCAAATGTTTATTCTGGTGTGTTTTGTGGTAGCCCTGTGACCCCTGAGTTGGTGGATTTAACTTTTCCTTCAAAATCCCAAGGTATATTTTTGCATTCCTGTTCACAGTTCATGTAGAGTTGTGGGGTCTTAAGGATGGGTGGTTTCTTGTTTTTCTGTGTAGCTACCCCCCTTCCCCCTCAGGTTATTTTAATTTCGGTTCCATCTCTGTTGTTTTCTGGGAGCTCTGAGGCCTCTTAATTTACCCAGGCCTCATGGTCCTCAGGAACCACTGGGTAGTATTAGAGTGTTTCAGCTCCCCTGAGAGCACTATGGTTTCCGAGAAGGGTGGCAAGTACTCAGTGTAAAAGAGCTGAGATCTTGGGTGGTTCCTTTATTGTGGCCTCTTCTTCTGGAAATCTGCAGCAGAAATCACACATATGTCCTCTTTCAGGTGGATGAGTAGAAGTCAGACGGTGGCCAGTGCAGGAAGTGGTGCTGTTGGACTGCTATAGGGCAGTTCCTGTCATGTAGCTGGTGGAGCTGAGGGATGAGGTGCGAAAGAGGTGTATTGTATGAAGTGGGAGGATCTGCTTTGGAACAGCAGGCAGTGGCAGACCATCAAACAGTCACACTATTTAGGAGGTGATAAGCTTAAAAGGGGCAGTGTTGAGAATGGTAGTCCGTATAAACTGGTCAATTAGCTTGGAGGGGAAGATGGCACGAACAGTGGCGGTTGGATGGGGGCCTCTACTTGCTCTCCTGGCTCCCATTTAAGGATTTGGTCAAGGCCTATCTTACCTGGGAAGCTATAGAGAGGTGTTTGTCACCCAGAGGCTACGGATCAGGAGGTCAGAGAGCAGGGGCGCCCAGTTATGCATTGTACAGCTACCATGGTGATTGGTCATTGGTATGGGTGGTGAAAGTATGTTGGGTGGAATGAGGGATATTTTAGACTGGTAGTGGTGGTGAGAGGGGGGGGGGGAATTGCAGCACAAGTTAGCGTGGGTATGTCTGAGGCAAGGGGTGTTGGGTTCCTGTTCAGGTTAAACCTTGTGTGGCAGGCTCATGATGTCTGGCAAGTTTGGGTTCAAGGCATAGGCAGAAGCACAAGGAGGACCATCAGTTGGGGCTAGATGGGTTTGGTGGAAGTTGAAGCAGCTGCAGGGCCTCTGAAGTGGGGAGTGTGGTACCTTTAGGGATTAATAATGAGACGGGAGAGTCCACAGCTTCTGATAATAAGGTGAAGGATGGGGGCATAAGATTGTGAAATTTAGTTTAAAGGTGGCAAATTTTGTGTAGCCAGACCATTGGAGCTTCGCCTAATGTCAGCAGTTAAGGAGAGGATCTGGAAGGGGGAATATGTAAATGTTTTCACATTGCTCCATGTTACAAGGAGCTGCCAAAGTCCGAAATTAAAGTGGAAACTAGAGCAGAGGATGAAGAGAAGGAAAACGGGGGAGTGGTGGCAGGCCACTAAGTCATTTGGGGATTGGCTGCAAGCATTTGCCATTTTAACTCATGCTGTGTGAGAAGTTGCCTGGGCATAGATAAGCTTTATTCAAGTGTGTAGATACCATTTGTGGAACCTGCAAATGATATGGCAAGATACAAATATCATTTAGGCTTTCACCAAAAGATGGGGGTTCATAAGCACCTACGTTGGGATGTGAAGGATATCTATTTTGACTGTTTTTCATAATGCTACTGAGGGTTATTCCCAAGAAAGGACCAGGGGCCATTAGCATGATTCACAATCTCTTTTTCCAGGGGGTTGGGAGTGCAGGATATTCAAAGGTTTTATGGGGTTGCGGCGGAGTCTATTACAGGTGAAGCTGAGGTGTTTACCCATGTAGGGTTGCTTATTGGATAGGGATTTTTACATGGACCTTTGTCTCCCGATAGGGTGCTCGCTGTCATGTTTTTACATTGAAACATTCAGCCCTATCTTGAAAAGGGTGGTGGTGCAAGATGTTCCAATGCTGGTTATTATTTTACATTACAGATGTAACCAACATCATTACTCCCACTGGTACGTTGCACTGGACATACAGTACACAATGCACCAGTGGGAGAAGCAGACATTGTTTTAAATCAGTCATTTGCAAAAAGGAAACACGACTACTGTTCTATTTTACCAATGGGTACGCACCAGCGGGTGCATTAACATGGGTCAAAAACTATATGTTTGTAGAATGGCTGTCAAAAGCCTTGCCTGAATGTTCCAGGAGCTTATGGACAGGTTTGGGATTCTGTTGTCTAGGAAAAAGTCACAAGGACTCCCTATGTACCATTGTTTTTTGAGGATTGAGGCGAGACCTTGGGTATGGTATACAGGTTACTTGCACTTACGTTGGAGTGGTTGATGGGTTTCGACAGAGAATGTAGGGGGAGGAAAATGTGTAATTGAGACTTTTTCAGTCTGTTAGGCTATCTGAATTTTGCGGCTAGCTTTCTCCAAATGGGCAGGGTTCCTTCCTTTTATTCAGTTCCCTAGAGAAATAAAAGAGGACTTGGTGGGGGGGGGGGAGGAAGGGGGGGGCATTCTTGAGTCAGTACAATGGCAGGACCTTATTGCTGCAGCATCAGCAGATTGAGCTTTTTACAGATGTGGCTGGGTCAGTTGGTTTTGGGATTTATTTGGGGGATGCTGGTGTACTACTGAGTGCAGAAATAGAGGGGTGTAATCGGGTGCTCCTATAACTAATGGGAAGCTCTGGATAGGGTATCGTGGGACACACTTCAGAGATATCCTAGAGAAGGAGTTAACAGGGGTGGTATCTAGACTGAGACATCATCTGTGTAATACAGTACTGTACATACATTTTTCAGAGCAGTATTCTGATACCTGCACACTCAAGCACTTAACATTGAAAATCATCCAATAGATTTTTGCTTTCCACACGTTTTCAAAAGCTGTCTCTTTCTCACTCACATAGCAAGCTCTTTGATTTGTGAATTGTTTATCTGACTTTGTTAAGGTCCCTATGTTATTAATGCTATTTAAAATCATCCTTTTCTACTACTTTCACCTTACCTGTAGTTGCTGAATCTGTTTATGCTTGATGCTACATCGTGATAAATATGTAATTGTCAGCAGGTACCGTCCATTGTCTTGATAAAACTTAAAGTACAATGTACTAAACAGATTTAGCAACTAAAGTTATGGTGAAAGTAGTACAAGGATGATCTTAAATACCAGATATTTATTTCAATTTAACAAAGTGCACAGAGTTTTGTGAATTAACACAATAACAGTTTTCCAAATCATAAAAATGTATTTAAAACATAATGATGTTATTCTTGTTTTCATTCTCAATGTGGAGTATGTTGGCATGATATACAACAAGAATGTATTTTTAGGGCAGTGAATTGGGATATTTCCAATACTGTATGTTCATTGTAGAGCAAAGCACTAGGCCAAAGGTAGCACCTTTACATCTGGAGAGGTTGGGAACATGTTGTTCTTGATTGTATTGTTAAGCATTCACAAACGAAGGGGGTTAACAACACAATAGCTAGCTGAAATCAATGAGATTTCAATTAAATGATTTAATCTAAGAGGTGGAATCAGTGCATTTGGATTGTTGACATGAGTGAGAAGGACATTATCTCATTTTTCTAAAGAGCCGTCTTCTATAAACAAAATCTGTGAGTAATATACATTGACATTCCTGCCAACATTTTTAATAGGAATGAGACGGATTGCTACAAATGTTGATAGGGTCATGTGAGTCTGAACCAGGCAATTACGTATAAGTGAAGAAAAACAAAGGTAAAACTATTTTCGAAAATTAGAAATTCATTGAAATCACATGAGACACTTTTTGCTTTTAACAAAAAAATATCATCATGCATTTATTATTAGTCTTTCTGCATAAACAAGGAAGCGAGATAAAGGCAGGAAAAACAGATCATTTAGCCAGAATAGAAATCTAGTCCCGAAATTCTAGCATATTTTAAACTCTGGTGATATTTAAAAAAAACATACTGTAGGGTACTTGGTATCAAGTGCACAAAACTACTGTATGGCCAGGATACACAAAGCTCAGTTAACTCAGGGCTCATAATGTAATGTTATCAAAATCAGTAATGAACATTATGTGAGGTTAATTGAAATCCACTACAACAACGGTTGCTATGACCATCCTTATTAGAGATGGGTGAGCCTGTCAAGATCCAAATCTCCGGTGTGTGGCACTGGCTGATGGCTGGGTTGCTGTGTGGGTAGGCAGCGGGCAGAACTACAGTAGCAGCTGCAGGCAGGAAGACAGAAACATTAGAGAGGGAAATATATTTTTGTTTAATTTTTATTTTGATCATGGAGAGTGGGGTGGCAGCCAGAGCAGGAGGGGCTCTGCCGGTGCCCCTCCTATGAAACTAAGGAGGAATCTTTCAGGTACCAGTCATAGGAGTTGACATGGTACTGTGGTTGCACCCTTTGTTGTATGGATCTGTCAGGAACCTGCTGTTCCTGCTGTTGTTCACTATGTGAAAGGAACAGGTTGTGTCTGAGTTGAGCTTGGGGGAGGTTCCACCTTCTTCACTCTTTGGAAATAACTCTGTGTTAGAGGAAGTAGGTAATAGTGAGGATTTGGAGGCTATTGCCTATTTATTGGAGAGTAAGTTTAACTCAGGGCTACCTTTTTCAGCAGCTACTTTCTCTGTGTCTTTGACCTCAAGGTATTTTGTTTGCATAGTGACAAAGATTGTTGATGTGTCTGCACCTTCGGCTTCCTGTGCCGAAGCCCATCTATTGTTTGAACTGTGTGCAAGCAGGAAATGCAGCAGCACATGTTGCTTGAGCATGCAGGTCAGGTTGGTTTTAGAGTTGCCAGAGCAAGGCCCAGTTCTAGCCTGTCATGCTCTGCCATGAAGGGTTTTGAATTGGTGTGCCCTGCATTTGGTTTCAGCTGCACCTTCTGAATCTCTTATGCACAGCACCACTATTGCTGCTCTTTCTGCTCTAGCTGGAGAGGAAGCGGCAGCAGGTGGGGATGTGGAAGTTTGGGAGGTGGAACCTCAGGCAGGATGAGTGGATAGGGTAGAAGAGAATGCTTCCAGCAGTCAGGAGGTTGCTTTTGCTGTAAGTTGGTTTTGGCCATATGGTGCATCAATCGGAGAGGGTGAGGGAGACATTGGTGATGGTAATGGTGCCTCTTCTGATGAGCTTATTGAGGAGTGTCTTGGATGAGGCATAGGAATGTGGATATGCCTCTCAAAGATGTCAAGGTGGTAGTCTCCAGTATCATGATATTCCATCCCCCTCCAGCTTTGTGGCATCCCTAGTGCATAATTGTCTGCCTAGAGGAGCCACCTCTGTTGTGTGGGAATTCTTCCAATTGCCCTGCCATGGTTCGGGGGTGATTCTGCGGGAGTGCACTGCGTCCTTTGTTGTGGAGCGGTACATAGGAGAAGGAGCGGATGCCATTTGAGAATTAGTGGTCTGCAGCAGCACATTTAGAACAGCCACTTTGACCTCTGGGAGAGGCAGCATCAGCAAACCTCTGCATCCTCACGTGTCTTCAGATGTGATGATCCTGCCTGAGTCACCCACTCCTCCTCAAATGCATGCATAGCCGGTCTCTATGGTCCACCCCTTCTGAGAAAAAGGACTCTGTTTCTTCTCCATCCATCTCCTCACCAATGGAAATTTCTTTATTCTTCCCCATATTCACTACCACCACCCTAGAGACAATGGGGACAGGGACGGAGAGTGAGATATACAGTAGTAGACCAGAGTGGGACAGGGTTTGGTACCATAGAACATGCATTGTATCCTTTCACGTGGCATTCTGTGAGGGTGCAATGCATGTACTGTGGGCACGTTATTAGTAGGGGTGAGGTAGTTGAGTATTCTTGGACATGGACCATTGGCGAGCATGTGAGGCTGCAACGCAATGACGATCCTTCCTCCTCTCCAGCCGCACCATCCTCAACAAATAATTACCTGTCAAATAGTATTTTTACTTATTTTTGAACTTTTTTTTTACACTTTGTTTTTTGATCACATTTAAGGACTGGGGGGAGGGTTGAGGGGGATGGCATACAGAAGGGTAAAAAAAAAGGGAAAATGGAGGGGAGGGGAAAGTGTACCACCATTGTCAGATGTTTACAATCATTTTGGTAGAATGAGACAATGTTTATTTAATACATGTTCTTTCTTTAAACATGTAGATTTAGGCTTTGTCCCCGCTGGCACTGAGCGCGCTCATGCTTGGAGAGCTCTCCAAGCATGAGTGCTGGGTGTCCTTAAAATTTTCGCAAGCGCTCGCGGGAGGGGGGTGTGTATGCTGCAGGGGAAGCTGAGCGCGCTAGAAAGTAAAAAGTAAAAAAATTGTTTATCTAAGTACCGAGCGCCGGTGAGCGCGTGTGCCCGTGCATACGCGCGCGCGCATCGCGTGAGCGGGGACTTGCATATATATATATATATTCAAGTCACCTCGCCAAGCGCCGCCCGCTCAGCGAGCTCAGGGCTAGCGGGGACGCAGCCTTATACACATATCTTGTATCTAGCCAATATTAGAATAGACCATCACTTTTTCTTCCTAGTTTCAGAGCTCCTCTGATTCCTCAACTCATGGCTACTCCTGTCTATCATGCCAGGACTTCCACACCTTGTGGAATTGTTTTGCTGTGTGCTTAAGAAAAGCCGTTAGTCTCTCCATTAGCTTCACCACATTAATTCGCTGTACTACTTTTCTTTTTAGTGGAGGGCGGGATTCCTTAGAGGCCACTACGATAGAGCACCTTGTTGTCACTAATATATGTGTGGTTAGTTTACCTATATGTCAGTATATATATTCTATAGGTTTAAATAGAATATGGTTGGATCTAGTGTGACTTTGACACCTATCATCTCTTCTATTTGGTTATGGATCATGATCCAGAATTGCTTAACCATAGGGCAAAACCACCAGATATGAACCATATCTCTGATCAAACCGCAATCTCTCCAGCATTTATCTGATTTTCTGGGAATATCTGTTTCAGTCTTTTGGGTGTAAGTTACCACCTGTACAGAATTTTGTAACTATTTTCCTTTGTGGCAGTGCATTTGGACGTCTTTCCTGCATTCTCCCAGATGTCTTCCCAGTCAACTAGGGATATTTCTATCTGATGGTCTCTTGCCCATTGTTCCTAACATTTATGCCCTAGGACTTTGTCTAGTGATGTTAAGTCTCTATAGGGGTTGTAATCAGGCCTTTTTGCTATTCCCCCTTTCAACATAGACCCTCAAAGATAAAGGAGTCAGCAAATTCCTTTCCTGTGGTGATGCCAGTAACAAAGTATGAGATCTGTAAGAATTTGAAGAGCTCCGAACCAGCAAAATCCAATTTTCTACAAAATCCTTTGAATTTGAAGGCCTTGCCTCTATATAGTATATTGCCTACATCTTTTATCCCTTTCTCTTTTGACCTATCATATATCTTTGTACTTTATCCCAGGCCAAATCTTGGGATATCGAACAGGGATATAATCCTAAAGGGGTTCCTAATGAACTGGTATTTATATCTGGTGATTTGCTAGATACTTAGGGTGAACTTGATAACTTCCATGTCAATCTGTTGTTTCCAACTGTTATCTTTCCTGCGCATAGGAGGGCTGGGGACATGCTGAGTTATTGAGTGCACTTTTCATGTCCACCCACCCAAATGTCTTTGGTTTTGAGCACCAGAATATAATCTGTTTTAGATGTATTGCCAAATAATATTTTCTGATGTTCTGGACCACTACACCTCCCTCATCCCTTGAAGCAAACATGACTGATCTGGCCACTCTCGGCTATTTTGCCAGATGAGTTGCATAATTTTATTTTGTATACTGTATCCTTGATTGATTTGGGGGGTACTATGATTGGTAGTGTCTGGAAATAATGTTATATTCTAGTGAGAAAGGTCATTTTTACTGAAGTATTGCTGCCGAACCAAAACATTTGGTATCCATTCCAAATCTGTAGCTCCTTTTTAGTTTGGTAACAAATTCAGGAAATTTGTGTTTAAATAATGACTGATAAACCTTAGTTGGGTTAATGCCCGGGTATTTGTCGTTCATCTTTCCACCTGTAGTTGAAGTTCAGTTTTAGGACTTTCTCCTCGTGTTTCTGTAAGATTTAGGGCCTCTGATCTACTCGTATGAATTTTGTAGCCTGCTAATTGACCAAACTGCCCCTATTCTAGCGGCAGATTCAGGAGTGATGTCTGGGGATTTTCTATCGTTAGAATGATGTCATCTGCAAACAAAAAGAGTTTACAGATATTATTACTTATTTTAATCCTGTGTATATTGGCGGTGTTTCTTATTATAGTCGCCAATGGTTCTAACTTATTAGCAAAACGCAGCCCAAACCACAAACCTGAATCTCATCCTGGGAGTACCCCTATAGTCCCAACCCCTCCCAACACTGCCCACAATTTTCAATTTGGCCCAGTATCTGAAGAGGAGATTATACAAGCGCTCCTCAAACTAAAACTAAGCAGCCAATGTGGACCTGACTTACTACAATCTAGGTTCCTACGACTTGGTGCCCCAGCCATTGCCAAACCAATTGCGTCCATAGTCAATTCTATCCTGTCTGCAGGCCATATCCCTAAGACCTGGAAAACTGCCAGAGTTGTCCCAATCTTCAAAAGTGGGGACAAAAACACTGTCTCAAACTACAGGCCAATCTCACTTCTCCCAATTCTATTAAAAGTCATGGAAAAATTTGTCCACTCCCGATTAAGCGATTTCTATACCAAGACAAATTTTCCTAGCCAATTCCAATCTGGGTTTCGTCCCAAATACTCCACCGTAACTACCCTGCTAAAAGTCTGCAATGAAATCCAGTGTGGAATGGAACGGGGACAACTTACTGGTGCAGTATTCCTAGATTTTGCAAGGCTTTTGACACAGTTGATCATGCTATCCTGCTCAAAAAACTCCAGAGCTCTGGAATAGGGAAGCTTGATTTAAACTGGTTTCAGTCCTACCTACAGTAGCGACCAACTTTATTCTAACTTGGCTAGCTCCGCGAATTTCGGAATATCCCGGTGATGTGCGGTTTTGTGTCGTTTTCTCCCGGGGTGTATTGCGTTATTTTTGCGGCTGTGATTTAAGCATGTTATTCCCGCTGGCTGCAATACTGCAATTCCGTGTAAAAATGCATGGGGGCGTTTGCGAGCTGTTGTCTTTGAAGTCTAATACCTTCGCGGTTCAACCTACAGTACACAGTCTGTGCGTGCGCAAGGCAGTAATAGTAAAATTGCATATTTAATTTATTTTAAAGTACAGTACTGTACTGTACATGCTCGGACCCTGTTGGGGATGAAGTGAGGGGGTTCCTAACATCTGGGGGAAAATGAATTTTAATTCTATGGTGAGTACCGGTTGTTGCCATATTATTTTGGTGGGGCTGGCTGGGTACTTCTTTAGGGGGCTGACCATTATTGTACATTAAAACTTTTCTTTTTGTTTTTCATCAGAAAAGAAAACGGCTAATGGGGGGATTTCGATGGATAATATTGTACTGTATGCTGATGTTTTCCAGCCGTACAGTATACTGTGTAATAAACCCGAATAAATAAAACTATGCATTTATTCTACATGTTCAGTATCGTGTCATTATTTGTCTTCTACAGTATACTGTACAGTGCTATACAGTGCCTAACATCTATGGCCAAAAATAATTTTATTTCTAGGTGCCCTAGAACAGAAGTTCCCACGCCAATTGCCCGTGATCTTGACCGCGGCCCTAAGTAGTTCCCACGCCAATTGCGCAAATATAATGTAAAATAACCCGTTCTGTGGGTCTGAGCGGGTTGAAATTTGCCTGGTCCTCATGCGGGAGGACCCTTACCATAGTGGCAAAATATCAGCCTTGCACGAAACCGGAACCGGAGATACCAAAAGACAGTTTAAAAGCACATTACCAAAGTGGCTTTTTTTCTGCCATGCAAGTCAATGGCAGAAACCTGAACTTTAACATCACCCTGACTCCATTCTGTTGCCACGAGAGGGTCGCAATTTGCCATGCAATCCTGCCGCAACTAGGACTACATGGTGACCGAATCTGAGCCCTCTAGGTCGAACAGAACCGGAGTTGCTGGTTCCAGGTTTCTGCTCATTCTGACTTAGCCGGTTCATATTTTTCTCCACCATTACGCTCAATGGTAGGACCCTCCTCGCCGGCGTGACCCTTTCTCGTCGCCATTACTGCTCGGACCCTGTTGGGGTCAAGTGAGGGGGTTCCTAACATCTAGGGGCCAAATGAATTTTATTTCTAGGTGCCCTAGAACAGAAGTTAACACGCCAATTGACCTAGTTCCCTCGCCAATTGCCGTAGTTCCTACGCCAATTGCGCGACCAGGCATTAACAAAACAGTGTAGCAAGCTTCTACATTTGTTACACTGACAAAGGAGCAAATGGAAACAATGTGAGGCAATTCAACATGTTCTTTTATTGGTGGAGTCAGTACAAAAACATTTATTTACAATGTTGAAACATTTAAAGTGCACAGCAATTCTAACCATCAACACACAATAATACATACTGCAGCCTTTATTAAATTCTTCTGCCACAAAACATTTTTGGTGCATGGGGCAAAGGGAGTTAAAGTGACTTGCTTTTTATGTACTGTATTTGGGGGTTGTCTTTGGGGTTTTATTCATCAAATTATTATGATGAACTGCCTTTTGAAATGACACTGCTGTTAACTATTTCAGCCGCACACCTCCAGAGTTTTTAATCCCTCCCTAGCCAAGCGTCAATCGGCTGAGTCACCCTAGCCTACCATCCCCCTCTCTCCACTGGGTCGTTGATCTTCTGCATATTGCCATTGTGTTCTTAATCCGCCCATAGCCGAGCTACAAACACTCAGTACGCCTGCGTCTAATCACACCATCCCCCTCCCCCAACCCTTAGAGGCCTGTTGTTTGAACGGTAATGCTTTGGAAAATCCCCTCTCGAATTTGAAATGTAAATCTGATGTGCACAGCACTGTGAGAATTGAGAGTACACTGATACTGTATTTCATCAGGGTGTGAAAATATTTGTCAGTCACTATGGTTTACAGTCACATGCTTTAAATACAATACAGTACATTCTTTAATATCTTTAAAATTAAAATATATAAATACTGTATATAAGTATAATGTAACATAATGCGTTCTGTGGGTCTGAGCGGGTTGAAATTTACATGGTCCTCATGCGGGAGGACCCTTGCCATAGTGGCAAAATATCAGCCTTGCATGACCCCCAGAACCGGAGGTACCAAAAGACAGTTTAAAAGCACATTACCAAAGTGGCTTTTTTTCTGCCATGCAAGTCAATGGCAGAAACCTGAACTTTAACATCACCCTGTTCTGTTGCCACGAGAGGGTCGCAATTTGCCATGCAATCCTGCCGCAACTAGGACTTCATGGTGACCGAATCTGAGCCCTCTAGGTCAAACAGAACCAGAGTTGTGGGTTCCAGGTTTCTGCTCATTCTGACTTAGCCGGTTCAAAGCTTTCTCCGCCATTACGCTCAATGGTAGGACCCTCCTCGCCGGCGTGACCCTTTCTCGCCGCCATTACTGCTCGGACCCTGTTGGGGTCAAGTGAGGGGGTTCCTAATATCTAGGGGCCAAATGAATTTTATTTCTAGGGTCCCTAGAACAGAAGTTCCCACGCCAATTGACCTAGTTCCCACGCCAATTGCCGTAGTTCCTACGCCAATTGTGCGACCAGGCAGTAAAAAAACAGTGCAGCAAGCCTCTACATTTGTTACACTGGCAAAGGAGCAAATGGAAACAATGTGAGGCAATTCAACATGTTCTTTTATTGGTGGAGTCAGTACAAAAACATAAATTTACAAATACTGTACAATGTTGTAACATTTAAAGTGCACAGCAATTCTAACCATCAACACACAATAATACATACTGCAGCCTTTATTAAATTCTTCTGCCACAAAACATTTTTGGTGCATGGGGCAAAGGGAGTTAAAGTGACTTGCTTTTTATGTACTGTATTTGGGGGTTGTCTTTGGGGTTTTATTCATCAAATTATTATGATGAACTGCCTTTTGAAATGACACTGCTGTTAACTATTTCAGCCGCACACCTCCAGAGTTTTTAATCCCTCCCTAGCCAAGCGTCAATCGGCTGAGTCACCCTAGCCTACCATCCCCCTCTCTCCACTGGGTCGTTGATCTTCTGCATATTGCCATTGTGTTCTTAATCCGCCCATAGCCGAGCTACAAACACTCAGTATGCTTGCGTCTAATCACACCATCCCCCTCCCCCATCCCTTAGAGGCCTGTTTTGTTAACGGTAACGCTTTGGAAAATCCCCTCTCGAATTGGAAATGTAAATCTGATGTGCACAGCACAGTGAGAATTGAGAGTACACTGATATTGCATCAGGGTGTGAAAACATTTGTCATTCAGTATGGTTTACAGTCACATGTTTTAAATATAATACAGTACATTCTTTAATATCTTTAAAATAAACATATATAAATATATAAATATTATTTTAAATAACCCATTCTGTGGGTCTGAGCGGGTTGAAATTTGCCTGGTCCTCATGCGGGAGGACCCTTCCCATAGTGGCAAAATATCAGCCTTGCACGACCCCCGGAACCAGAGGTACCAAAAGACAGTTTAAAAGCACATTACCAAAGTGGCTTTTTTTTCTGCCATGCAAGTCAATGGCAGAAACCTGAACTTTAACATCACCCTGACTCCGTTCTGTTGCCACGAGAGGGTCGCAATTTGCCATGCAATCCTGCTGCAACTATGACTACATGGTGACCAAATCTGAGCCCTCTAGGTCGAACAGAACCGGAGTTGTGGGTTCCAGGTTTCTGCTCATTCTGACTTAGCCGGTTCAAAGCTTTCTCCGCCATTACGCTCAATAGTAGGACCCTCCTCGCCGGCGTGACCCTTTCTCGCCGCCATTTCTGCTCAGACCCTGTTGGGGTCAAGTGAGGGGGTTCCTAACATCTAGGGGCCAAATGAATTTTATTTCTAGGTGCCCTAGAACAGAAGTTCCCACGCCAATTGACCTAGTTCCCACACCAATTGCCATAGTTCCTACGCCAATTGTGCGACCAGGCAGTAAAAAAAACAGTGCAGCAAGCCTCTACATTTGTTACACTGTCAAAGGAGCAAATGGAAACAGAATAGTGTAACACAAACTGAAACTGGTCTTTGTCTTTCTTTAATATGAAAAGCCTAAATTGATACATTTTTGCAACCTCTTCCTTCAGTCTCAAGGCCAAGGCCAAGTTACAATGGCACACTGTGGTACAGTATCTTTTTTTAACGAAACACCTGCAAGCCGACACATTACTGATTCGGCGCATTACAATTCATGAATTTCTGCCATCTGGCGGACACGCGAAGCATTGCAGCCTATTAAAATCCGAACCATTATCAATAAACGCATCAGCCGGGCATGACCCGTGGCTGGGAATGCAAGGTGAACGCGGCATGCGCCAGGTGAACAGCGTCGCATTCCAGGAACCAGCCAGGGACAAACCGGTGATTTGAGAGAATAAAAGCTGCCGCAACTATATCAGGAAGATCCCAACATGTGTCCATCTCAGGCTCTAACTCCAACCCCCTGGATATCACCTGTGGTGTCCCACAAGGCTCTGTTCTGGGGCCCTGTAACAGGGGACTTATCCCTGTTCAGTAATGTGCCTTTAATCTAGCAGTGTGGTGGTTAACTTCTGGTAGTTAATTACTAAACACCACCTGACTGATTGAGATGGCTTACAAAAGCCTGTCTGTTCAAACAGGAAGGGAGAACTCTTTAGCTGACACCTGAGCTGAACTTGGAGACACACTTGTTTTGAGCTCTGCCAAAGTTAGCAGAGCTGCTTTCAAGACACAAGGCCCAAATAAGACTTCTAAACCTGGATGCTGATTTTCTGTGCACGCTCAGTGCGGTTCCAGGAGAGCAGAGAAGCTTACTCTACAGCTGATAAACAGATAAGACTTTCATTATTAAGAGACTGCTTATACTGTATCTGAGTTATTTTCATGCTATGTTTGGGGCTGGGGAGAAATGCTTGACTAGGGAGATGTGAATTGGTTGCATAGTGTTTTCACTAGAATTACTCCCAAGTGAATAGAAGCTTTGTTCCCCCCCCTGTGTTTGGATAATTTTCCTGATGAAAAGTAACAGGCACAATAAAGCCTATTATAATTTCACGTTATAAAGCCTCCTAATTGCGTACCTCTGTGAACGTCCGTCCACAGGCCCCTACTCTTCTCAGTGTTCATTAATGATCTTCCCACAGCTTGTAAGGAAGCCTCAATACACATGTATGCAGACGACACAATCCTATATGCACACAGCCATAGCCTCTCTAACCTTCAACACATACTTCAGTCTGACTTTTTGAGACTCGAAAACTGGATTTCCAAAAACAAACTGTTTTTAAACACTGACAAGACTGTAACAATGGTATTCGGGACCAAGACTAAATTTTTAATGCTTCCAGTGTCTGAGCTCCTGATTAGAACCAACGCTAACACCACCCTAACCCCTGTCACTAGTTTTAATACCTAGGCTTATGGTTTGACTCCCACTTAACATTCGAAATGCACATTGATATCCTGACAACCAAGACCTATGCCAAACTAGGGGTACTTTACAGGAAAAAATCCTCCCTAAGTCTCCTGGTCAGAAAGCGTATCGCACAGCAGATGCTAATGCCAATTATTGACTATGGATACATAGTATACGGCTCGGCACCTCAAACCCACCTTAGCAAACTTGACACCCTCTACAATTCAATTTGTCGTTTTGTTCTCCAATGCAACTACAACACACATCACTGCGATATGCTCAAAGAACTAGATTGGTCAACACTAGAGTCTAGGCGCAAAGTTCACCTTTCCTGTCTTGCCTTTAAATTCTTCATGGGCAAGCTACCCAGCTATCTGAACAAGCTCCTCACCCCTACCACATGCAGCACTTATCACCTGAGATCAGACTCCAAAAGACTGTTCATGGTCCCAAGGCTCAACAACGTATCCGGACGTTCCTCCTTCTCCTACCGTGCACCCCAAAACTGGAACAACCTACCAGAGACTCTCACAGCCAGCACCAGTTTAAGTTCTTTCAAATCTAATGCTGTCTCACATTTTAATCTGGTCTGCAACTGTTTCATACGCCCATAATATATATTTTCTTTAACTGTGCATGCAATGTCTTGTATATAATGTATACCCTGTTCATTTATGTAACTGTATTTGTAACCATGTATTATTTGTTTTACTCTGTGCCCAGGACATACTTGAAAACGAGAGGTAACTCTCAATGTATTACTTCCTGGTAAAATATTTTATAAATAAATAAAATAATTGAGAGGGCGAACAATACTGGAGACAAAGGGCTCCCATATCTTGTTCCATTTTTTATTATAATTGGGTTCAGGTCTCCACCTGAAAGTTTTAGAGTCACTGTGGGGGGGATTCGTTAACGGCAGAACTTTTTTTTAGGAAGGGTCCCTTAAATCTGAATTCTTCTAATGTTTTGTTAGGAAGTTCCACTTTATCCTATTGAAGGCCTTTCCGGCATCGTGGCTAGTATGTAGTATGGCCTTGAATTTGGGGTTAGTTCGGTTAATATGATCTATCACATCTATGATTTTCATGTATTATCTGAGGCTTGTCTATCGCATATAAACCCTACTTGGTCATTATGTATTAATCGTGGACATTTTTGGTTTAGCCTGGTCGCTAATTTTTTACTCTAAAATTTTGATCCAAATTTAACAGTGATATCGGCCTATAGCTGCCACAACTAAGTGGATAATTTCTTTCCTTTAGATCACTACGATGCTTGCTTTAGCCATCTCTTTCAGAATCTGTTTGCCTTCAGGAAGCCGTTATATACTGTAAAAAAAAACAGAAAGGCCCAGCGCAATATACAAAGTGACTCAACATATAGTACAATACTTCAGTGCTAATCTGCTCATTAGTATGGGTAATTTAGTTAAACCCTTTGGCCAAAGCGTTATAAGCCTTCAAGTTAAAAAGGTGGAGAGAGTGAGCTCTGGGAGGAGGGACCACCTACCTCCAAACAACTATTGCCAGTTAGAAATTTAATTAAACACACATTCCAAGCAAGCTCAAACCCCCAAAACCCAACACATCATATACAGTCATGTGAAAAAGAAAGTACACCCTCTTTGAATTCCATGGTTTTACATATCAGGACATAATAACAATCATCTGTTCCTTAGCAGGTCTAAAAAATAGGTAAATACAACCTCAGATGAACAACAACACATGACATATTACACCGTGTCATGATTTATTTAACAAAAATAAAGCCAAGATGGAGAATCTATGTGTGAAAAACTAAGTACACCCTTACTGCTTCCATAGGAATTAAGATGCTAAGTAGCAGACAGGTGCTGCTAATCAAATGCCCTCAAAAGTGAAAAACATTCAAGACAGTTGCCAATCTTCCCAGGAGTGGACGTCCCAGCAAATTCACCCCAAGGTCAGACCGTGCAATGCTCAGAGAAATTGCAAAAAACCCAGGAGTTACATCTCAGACTCTACAGGCCTCAGTTAGCATGTTAAATGTTAAAGTTCATGACAGTACAATTAGAAAAGACTGAACAAGCATGGTTTGTTTGGAAGGGTTGCCAGGAGAAAGACAAAGAAATATGTCAATATGTTGTTGTTCATCTGAGGTTGTATTTACCTAATTTTAAAACATTATCCAGCCACCATAAAGTAAATAAAAGTTCTACTTACCACTACCAGGATGTAGGCCAGCCTCATCCATGTACTCCGTGGGCAGCAACAGTACAATCACAAAAAAATCTAATGGCCACTATCCCCTTAATCACCTTAGCGTTAGTAACCACTATAGTAATTAAGGGGTTAACCCAACTCCCCTGCTTCCCACCCTGGATGCCTTACCACCCTCCCCGGAGCAACTTCCTCCACCCTCTACCCATTGATTGGCACAGTCGTACACTATGCTCATATAATATGGGCATGATTTGCCACTATCGCAGTAAATGGGCAACCTAAAAAACACAAGCACCAAAAATACCCACAATTCAAAAAACAAGCACCAAAAATACACAACAATAAAAAGCAAGCACCAAAAATACAAAACAATTAAAGAATACAAGCACCAAAAATACACAACAATAAAAAAAAACAAGCACCAAAAATACACAACAATTAAAAAAACAAGCACCAAATTACACAGCAATTAAATAAAACGAAGCACCAAAAATACACAACAATGAGATAAAAACTAGTATTTGCCAAAAAAATGCATTGCTTGTCACTGATAAACAGATTGGCAGTCAATGGGCAACCTAAAATAAATACACAATCAATGTTTTTCTTCAGCCCCGTCCGATGCGGGCACTAACTCATGGCCATTGAAAAAATGATCCTCAACAGCCGATGCGAAGAAGTCCCTTATCAAATCTTGATTGAAGAGACGTCTACCTGGTGAGTTCTTCATTCTTTTCTTCTTTCTTTTCTTTTCGTCTGTCTTCTTTACTTTTAATCCAATGGGGCGGATGTTGTCCCGTCGGCTTCTTAAGCTCAAATGAGATGGGTCAAGCCTTATATAAGGCCTGTGACATCACATTTGAGTGACAAATGGTACACCCCAATCTGATTGGCTGGTGTACCATGTGACAGAGTTATTTTCTAATTAAAAGGGAGGGACGTCAAATCCTTAAAATATAGCTGCCATCACATGGTATGACAGCCAATTGGATTGTAAGATATACCATGAGGCATCACATGTTACACCCCCAACCCGATTGGTTGAAGTGCAATGTGACAGCTTCCATTTTTTTAAAGGATGTGACATCATCTTAAAGGGATGATGTCACATCCATTAAAAAAATGGTTGCCATCCGATGGTACTTCAACAATCGGAATTGGGGTGTACCATCTGGTATATCTCTAATGTCTTAGAAGTCGAAAGACTCCCTGTTTCTTGTGTCGAAGAAGTGTAGCTTGGTGCCTACATCTCTTCTTTTCCTTGGATCCGCAATCCTTTGGGCCCAGTGCACGGTGTTCTTTGTCCATCTGCAGCATTGTATCTTGCAGGGATGAGTCAATGGAGGTAAACAGATGCTTTAGATATACTCTAGTTGAAGTTCTTCCATTGATATCAATTCAGGAACGTTTCGGATCCGGAGGTTCAGCCTCCTTTTCCTGTTTCCAGGTCTTCTACATTATCTTTGATGGCTTGAACCTCTTCCCCAATTTTCTTAACTTCCACGTCCGTGTTGGCTTGCTGGAGGAGTGCCTCCTCCATTTTGGTTTCTAGCTCTATTGATCTTGTTTTTAAAGTTGATATTTCAGACTTTAGTTTTCACACGGCTTTGTTAAGGGCTGTTTGGAACTAATTTTGCACCTCTTTAAAGTTCTCTCAGGACTTCCAGTATGTCACTGGACAGGAAGCAAGTGCCGTGGGAGAGCTCTGTTAACCCACCACCAAAAATCAGGTCAAAAAAGCCTCGAAAAGCAAAGTTCGCTTTGATGTACCCGGCCAGATAGGGAATATTCTTGGAACAAGGCACTAAGAACTGCGAATCGCCTAAAAAAGCAGAAAATGGATGAAAGAGACATTGTGGAAGAAGCAATCCGGTGAGACAGCAGAATTGTCAATTCCGCCACATCACAGAACAGTATAGAAAAAGCCCCACCCTCGGCTGCAATAAGTGAAAGACAGCCCGGACTGTATACTAAGAAGACGGGACAAACGTGTGGGTCTAAGTAGTGCCAGATACTCCCTAGTATGCTATCTGTCAGGTGTTATATATCTAAAATGTTAGATAAGGATAGAAAGGTGAAGAAAATAGTAAATGGTCATAGGTTGTTGGGTTTAAGGAACAAATTAAAATAGAAATTGATATTATTGGTTATGTAAAAGCTGGAAGTCGAAAGTAGAAATGGACGCAGTTATGATGCACAATTTGTGATATTGGGTTTTGTGTATTGTTTTCCCTGTTTATCTTCCCCTCCCCTTCCCAGGTAGCAACGAAACTAGCAGAATTCCGAAAATGGTCAAAACACTGGAATAAAGTAACTATTGTCCCTCCAAAATCAAAAAGATAGTTGAGAATAATGTCTAAAACCAGATTTATATCATGGAACCTGGGTGGAATAAACTCACCAATTAAGAAAAAGAAAATTCTAAAACACTTGCAGCTTTTAAAAGTTCTCTCAGATCCTTATTATATAGTTACATAGTTACATAGTTACATAGTTACATAGTAGATGAGGTTGAAAAAAGACATACAGTACGTCCATCAAGTTAAACCTATGCTAAATTTAGACAACAGATACTTTATCCTATATCTATACTTAATTATTGCTATATCTATACTTAATTATTGATCCAGAGAAAGGCAAATAAAATATCCCAGTGGAATATTATCCAATGATATCTCATAAGGGGAAAAATTAATTCCTTCCCATGTTTACTGTACTTATTTGGTATATCCCTGTATACCTTTTTTTCTAAATAGATGTCCAACCTTTTTTTTAACAAATCTATTGTATCTGCCATCACAGTCTCCATGGGTAATGAATTCCACATTTTAACTGCCCTTTCTGTAAATAACCCTTTCCTTTGTCGCTGGTGAAATCTCCTTTCCTCCAATCTAAAGGGATGCCCCCGAGTCCTTTGTACTGCCCTTGGGATCAATAGTTATTTTGAAAGCTCTGTGTACTGTCCTTGAATATATTTGTATATAGTTAGCATATCCCTTCTTAGATGCCTCTTTTCTAATGTAAATAAATCTAATTTAGCTAGCCTCTCCTCATAAGTTAGATTGCCCATCCCCTTTATTAATTTGGTGGGTCTTCTCTGCACTCTCTCTAGTTCCATAATGTATTTTCTATGGAGTGGTGCCCAAAATTGTACTCCATATTCAAGGTGTGGTCTTACTAATGCTTTGTAAAGGGGCATAATTATGTTTACTTCCCTTCCATCCATTGCCTGTTTAATGCAAGATAAGATCTTGTGTGCCTTTGCAGCTACTTCATGACTTTGGGTACTATTGCTAAGCTTGCTGTCTACAGCAATGTTCTGAAACAGTATGTTTATATGTTAAACCGGATCTAAAACCTATTATAAGGGATGATGTTTATGAAGGAGATGATGAAAATGTAGAGACTTTGTGGATAGAAATTAGCAATGGAGGTACAAGTATAAAGAAAATGTTTGTGGGAATATGCTATAAACCACCAAATATCTGTGAGATTGAGGAAGCTAAAATAATTTTGCAAATGGAGAAGGCATCAAAACTGGGTCAGGTTTGCATAATGGGGGATTTTAATTATCCAGATATAGACTGCGGCAATGAGATTAGCATTACAACAAAAGGAAACAGGTTTTTGGGGGTGCTTAAAGACAATTATGTGACTCAAATTATTGTGGAACCAGCCAGGAGAGGGGCAGTACTGGATTTGGTCATATCAAACAATGTAGAAGTAATAACAAATATTCAAGTCCTGGAACATTTGGGTAACAGTGATCATAACATGGTCTCATTTGAAATAAATGATCAAAAAAACAGATTACTTGGGTTCAACAAAGACCTTAAACTTTAGAAAGGCAGATTTTAATAAACTGAGGTATAATCTACAAGTAATACACAGGGATGATGTTTTTGCAGGGAAAAATGTAGATGATAAATGGGCAGTCTTTAAAACATTGTTGGAAAAGCACACTTATCAGTGTATACCCTTGGGTAATAAGTATAAAAGAATTAAGTCAAAACCAATGTGGCTGAATAAACAGGTAGGGGAGGAAATGGACAAGAAGAGGAAGGCATTTAGATTCTTTAAGTCAGAAGGGACGGAGACATCGTATCAGAATTATAACGAATGTAACAAAAATTGCAAAAGGACAATCAAATGAGCAAAAATGGATAATGAAAAAGGATTACAATAGAAAGTAAGGTCAACCCTAAAATGTTCTTTAAGTACTTTAATAACAAAAAATGAGAAAAGAAAATACAGGACCCTTTCAGTGTGAGATGGGTAGACAGATTATTGGAGATAAGGAAAAAGCTGAGGTATTAAACAAATTCTTTGCCTCTGTGTTTACCAGGGAAGGATCAAGTTCAATAGTAGCGCCACAGGAGGAAGCCACAACCTCCATATTAATGAACAATTGGTTAACTGAGGAAGAAGTTCATAAGCGACTTGAAAAAATTAATGTAAATAAGGCACCTGGCCCCGATGGCATACATCCAAGAGTTCTCAAGGAGTTAAGCTCAGTAAAAGCCACACCATTATATTTAATACTCAAGGACTCCATTTCCACAGGCTCAGTACCACAAGATTGGCGTAAAGCAGATGTGGTGCCTATATTTATAAAAGGAGCTAGATGACAACCGGGGATTTACAGACCTGTAAGTCTGACTTCAATAGTGGGGAAACTACTTGAAGATTTAATACGGGATAATATTCAGGAATACCTAATGGAAAACAAAATTATTAGTAATAGTCAGCATGGATTTATGAAGGATAGATCATGCCAAACTAACCGTATTTGTTTCTTTGAGGAGGTAAGTAGGAATTTAGACCAGGGTAATGCAGTTGATGTGGTCTACTTAGATTTTGCAAAGGCTTTTGATACGGTTTCACACAAGAGGATTGAAAACTGGTTAAAGGACAGACAACAGAGGGTTGTCATAAATGGAACTTTTTCAGATAGGTTGGGCTAAAGTTGTGAGTGGAGAACCTCAGGGATCGGTACTCGGACCCCTGCTTTTTAACTTGTTTATTATGTTTATGAAGCGGTGGTCCCACATCCGTGGGGGCACCGCCGACCCATAGGTGCGGGGATGAAGCGGTGGTCCCACATCCGTGGGGGCACTGCGGACCCGTAGTGAGCACTCGTGAGTTCCCCAGACACCCGTGGGAACCACCCGAGACCCTGCAGACACCTGTGGGTCTGACCCGGGGCTCCCAGACATCCTTGGGCCTACCGTGGGGACCCAATTGTGGCCCACGGTGACCCAAGGAGACCACCTGGGGGCTATGGCGCTTGGCGGGACCCACCAGCAGGCCTCCAGAACCTGTTTGAAAAGGGCTGCTGGTACCCTGTAGGTCTGTCAGGTGCCCCGCCAGCCCACCGGGGACTCGCGTGGGGCTGTGTTATGAACCCTGTTTGTAAAAGGATAAATCTTGTATTTATGGGGGGGCACAGGGGGTGGGTAATGTATTTAATAAATATAATGATGTTTATTGTGTGTCACTGTATTGTTTTTATTGTGGATACTGGGGGTGGGGGGTGGGTTCCCCAACGGTATGTGGGTAGGCCTCCCTTGTGGTTAGTGGGTGAGGGTGGTTAGGCCTCACAGGGTGGGGGGTTAGTGGGGGAGGGTATGTAGGCATCCCGAGTGGTGGGTGAGGGTGGGTTAACCCCTTAATGACTGTAGCGGTTAATAACCGCTATGGTGATTAAGGGGCTAGGGGACATTACATTGGATATTTTCATTCTTGTGTCTGTTTTGCAGCAGCGGAGGGGGCATGGGCAGGATGAAGAGGAGGATGGCCTTCATCGTGGCAGCTGGAAAATGGATGAGTACTATATGTATTTAATGTCTTGATTGGTGTTAATGTATTTAAAATGGGCACATTCACTATTATCCATTTGTGGGTAATATTAATTGTGGCCATTACTATACTGTATGTGTTAAGGGGGGGAGGTTATTTATTTCTAACTATGTATGTGTTTTTACATTAATTTACTGTATGTGTTAGGGGGGGGGGATTATTTCCTTATAAGTATGTATGTGTTTTGACATTAATTTGGGGGGGGGCACATAATTGGTACTGCAGGCCTGCGGGTAACACCCGAGGGCCCCCGCTGGCCTATAGTATCATTGATGTGCATATATGTGTATGTTAGGGGTTGTTGGGGTTATATATATATATATATATATATATATATATAAATATATATATATATATATATATATATATATATATTTATTTATTTATATTCATTTATTTATTTATAATCATTTATTTATTTATTTATTTAGATATATGTATTTATTTATTTTGTGTGGGGCTGGTGTGTGTGTGATTATTTTTTATTGTGGGTAGCGGGGGTGGGTGAAGGGGGCATTAGCCCCAACGGTGGTTGTTTAGGGCTTGTGGGTGGGTAGCGGGAGGCCTTAACCCCTTCATGACCGTAGCGGTATTAACTGCTACGGTTGTGAAGGGGTTAAGTGCACCCGCAACCCCCCCGCAAGCCCTAAACATACAACAAGGCCCAAATACCCCCTTCACCCACACCCGCTATCCACAATAAACCTGGCATGGTGGGTTAACCCCTTCATTGCCTTAGCGGTTAGCCGCTAAGGTAATGAAGTTGGCTGTACATGCATTTTTCCTGCCTCGGATGCATGCCGGGGGGCTCCGGTGCGGGTATCAGCTCTGGAGACCCCCGGCATCAATCCCAGGCAGTTAAAAGGGCTGATTTTTTTCTAAGTGTCGCCCTTTCCGATGCTTCTCCTCCACCAAGTTGCCAACTTTAGTTGGCGGGCTGGATTCCCGATAAACTCTCCATTCTGGAGTGCCGATCAGCAGCGAAAAGCTGATCGGGACTACCTGAATTCCACCGAGTTCAAGAAGTCCCGATAAGTGGCTTATCGGCAGCCGGCTGCCGATAAGTTTTTATCGGGAAAAAACTTCCCGATAATTCCCACTTATCAGCGCTTACTGAATTGGGAGGGCAATAAATGCCGAAAAACGCTTTATCGGCGCTTACTGCATAGAGCCAACTGTCTTTCCTATTCTGCCTTTTGATCAGCACCTAAGTGTAAGCCTCCATTTGTGAGAGAACTGAAAAATTGCTTTTTATGTTGCATCTGCAATATGGGTCTGTCTCTTTCTCTTTGAGATACACTGGACCACCTATATTTTACCACGCTAAAGACAAAAATGCCACTGTTTGGGACACTGCCTTATTTTTCTGCTCTATTGTGAGTAGGAATTCTACAGGTTCTTTCACGTAACAATTATTTTTTGCACTGCAGTATTGCACTACAGTATGTGATTTTTCTCTTTTACATCGCACCTACAGTACCACCACTCCCCTTATGTTTTTGGACTCATTTTTAAGCAGCTCTCTGTAAAGCTCCAATATATTTCTGACTCATGCAAACAAGTCCCAGTTAGGCTTAAAGACATTTGATACAGTAGCTTAAACACAATATTTAAAGAAAAATCATATTAGCAGATCAACCCTCCACTTATTATTTTTTTAATTGAGTCTCACAATATTATTGTGTTATATTAGTGTGTGTATATACTATACTATTGAGTAATATTAGTGACCAATGAGTAAAAAAATGCAACCACAGACCATCTTGTAAAATTGAATATTCCAGCGTGAATCTTGTTTTCTGCCTTTTCTGCCTTTTCTGCCGTCTCTGAAGAAGTAGCAACAGCTACGAAACGCGTTGGAATATTTTGTGTGCTATTCTTTTATTCTATTTAGTCATTGCCAAGCTCTATATTTATTTATATAGCCTTACAATTTTCAAATTGAAACACATTGGCTTTAAGCATTATTGAAGTGCGTCGTCGCTCTTGAGCATATCAACCACTTCTTCTGCACCAGCGCAGGTGACTTTGCCTTCACTCATTCACCTATAGCCAGCTGACGGAGACGCCCAGCATTCACTTCTGAAAGATCGGGAGCGGGAGCATTCCCTACCAGAGCCGAGCCGCCTCTGCTGTGCTGTGAGCGCCTGTCTGCTGCAGAGATCAGAAGCAAGAGTCACACCGAGCCGAGCTGACTTTCCTTCTTCACCTCTAACAGGACTATTTGTACCGCTATAGCTGGGAGCGGGTACCTTCCCTATCGGCTCCATCATCCATTCACGTTCGGACACTCACCCCTTCGTTAAAGCTTGGTGATTTTCCATCCGAGAACAACATTCACCTTGTGATGTCTATGGGAGTCCGGTAACAGTGTATGATTCCTTATAATTTTGCACTTGTTTATGTGCTGGTTTATTATGTGTCTTTTTATATGTAGTAAAAACCATTTTCATGAGAATTTTACACTGGTATTGTTCTTCTATCAATTTTCTGAAGGTTGCAATTGTGATTTTGCTGTGGCAATTTCTTGTTTTTAGCATCCATCTGGGAAAATGTAGTCTCAGGTAGTACAGAGAATGTTGAAAGGAAAGTTGAATAGGTAATTTATTTTGATGAAGGTAGATATGGTGCAGGTTTTAATAATACATCTGAAATTACTACACAGATTCGCATTGACTGCATTTGCATTGACTGTAGCTCACTTGTTGTGAAATGTGATGCAAGTGTGCTAGTTTGATTAAGCCAAAGCATATAACAATGCCTTTGAGCTACTGAGTACATGGAACAAAATTACTTTGCTCACTCAAAATCACCTCCAAGATTCCCACATGCATCATACAGTAGTTATGTGTCTAGACCAGTAGGGAGCAACATGAGATATCATTAAAGCCCTCAATATTGCCTCTCTCTCCCCAGTGCACAATTGCTGCCATGAGAAGCAACTTCTCCGGTCTCTCTCCAGTCAGCTGATTACTGCAGGTGTACTGATGAATCCAGCCCTGCGCCTTTTCTTACACTGGGAACCAGTACATAGCACAGAAGCATGGCAATATTTATCAGTGGACTGTCACCTAGCAGCTGAAGGAGTGGCGGAGAAGCTACTGTAAGATCTGCAGAAGCAGTGTCCCTGCTTCCTCTGTGCTGGTGGGAAAGGGAGAAAGAGCTGCTGGAGCAATAAGTAGCTGGAGGCCGCTGGGGAAGCTGGGCTGCCTGTAGCCCGCTAATGGTCTAGAATAGGGGTGCGCAAATTTTCTCCCTGTGTCTCCCTATATGCTG
The DNA here is from genome assembly GCF_040206685.1 of Ascaphus truei. NCBI lineage: Eukaryota > Metazoa > Chordata > Amphibia > Anura > Ascaphidae > Ascaphus > Ascaphus truei. Next base: position 82,840,940 of record NC_134486.1, read on the forward strand.
TTCCCCCTGCTCCCCTCTCCCCTTACCTTGGCTCCAGCGTCATGGGATGCGTCATGCGGTGTTATGTGATGTCATGTTGCCATGGCGTCGCATAGCTGGAAACCAAGGTAAGGGAATTTACAGAGGCCTCCTGCGGTCCCCCGGCATTTAATTTAAATGCCTTCGGGGAAGCGGGAGCCTCTGTAAGCACCACGCCCCCCCCCCCTGATAATCTCACGCCCCCTGGGTGTTGCGTACCCCAGTTTGTGCACCCCTGGTCTAGAATATAGAGATATATCAAACAAATGTCCCACAAATTTGGAGAATACGAGTATAGAAGACCAAGAATCAAAATAAAGAGCATCAGAAGTTCATTGCAAAGAGTATCAGACATGCAGTGCAAATACTCTTTTATGGTCTCCATAAAATTACTAGCTATTGCAAAACCATGCTGGTTACTTGTTTTATATTTTAGGAGGGGAGATTTGAATAAACTTATAAGTCATTTGCATTTTTTATAAACATTTCCCTCACTTAAAGACATCTGCACATTTATGATCATGTCCCTTAACATCTGCAGTTATAAATTAAAATGATGAGTTTAAAAGTACTGTAGGTGCTAGTGTCATGATTTTCAAGAACATTTACTGCTCAGTTGAATATGGATGCATTTTTTTTTCTACATAAACTACATTGGTACCTGAAAACTACTGTTGGAGCAGGATTTGAACATGATCTGCGAATAAAGCCATGGAATTTTACTGTCACATGTGGCTATAAAAGCAATAAGATAGTACATAAATGTTATTACCTTTAAATAATTCACTGCAGACAAGCCTATTCATGTTTGGAATATTATCTCATGGTTACCCAAAACAATGTTAAACCCTTTAAAGTATTAGTCAACAAACTAAAATAAACAAATATTTCCATGAAAAGTGAAAATGCTACAATTCAATTATAGACATACATACTGTGTGTGTGTGTGTATATATATATATATATATATATATATATATATATATATATATATATATATATATATATATATATATATATATATATACACAGTATGTATGTATATATATATATATATATATATATATATATATATATATATATATATATATATATATATTAGGAATGTTATCTTTTTGTCTCAAAATACCAAAAGTCGTGTACAGATGTAGCCAGACTTACTGTTTCGGCCTTTATTTGCATGTTGCGGCCCCGCGACTCCAATTGCACCGTAGCCACAAAATGGAGTTTGGTGGCTGTCGTAATACTCTTCAGTAATGATAGGTGGTGCTAGTGTGTTAGTGTGTCTTTAATCTTAATGCAATGTAACTCACCACTTACAGTATTCCCATAAACAGTTTCAAAATGAAAATATTTCTTATTAGAATATATTAGAACTTAGACATACTGTAAATAACAAAGACTTTGGGAAATAATGCAATCTTCTTACAATAATACAATCTTCTTCAACTAACACAGGTTCACCTGTAAAAAAATCAAGAAGAAATAAATGCATTAATTACACTGTGCTACTGTGTCGGTGTGCATGCGCATTCTATGTAGAGTGTATGCCACATTTATTCGTTTAATTGAATTTGTGCACATGCGTTGTACAGGTTATGCCAATTGCATGGAATGCATACATTACCTTAATGATCTATTATCGCTGGGTGTGTTTCTTACATGAACATGGTGTTAACGTTGATCAATAACCAAAAGAGAGACCATACTGCTCAGTCTAATACTAATGACAATTATTCTGAGGCCAGAGTCATGTGTTGTATTAATAGCCCAGATAGGTTCAACTCAGCCCTCTTTCCAAAACACAAAAGTCCTGTATATTTTCTTCACTTTATTAAGGAAAGCAGCAATAAAGACAGGCACTTGTGGATGAGATGTGTGTGTTGGAATAATGTCTCTCTGTGGGTGCTTTGTAGTAAGGGCAGGTGAAAAGGATGAGGCCTTGCCAGTAGAGCAATATTACAGAAGGTACTCACTCAGCCAGTGTAGAAGGTGAAAAATGAAGTGTGAATGTATTCTGGGTAACAAGATAGTCTGGGGACAGACCATCTGTGGGCAAGGCAGAGGGGATGAGAGCAGACTAGCCCATTCTGAGAGAAAGGCTGAGGTTGCTATAGCAACTCACTGAATATGTCTAAGTAAACAACATGTGTAGCAAAATGTTGCCCTTTCACATGCAGCACGCTGCTGGAACAGGGCAAATAACAGGCAACTAAACTAGGGAGAAATGAATTCCATAAGCTGTAAAGGGAGACAGAGGAATATGGAATCTAGTTCCAGGACACTCCCCGTCTGGTATCTAGAGATACCACTATATTCCTGGAATATGTGGAACATATGTGCAATCCAACAACATAACAATGCAAAGTTCATGTCTACATAACGATGGGATACCGGCAGGTACCACCAGCTTAAAGTCCTTTGGCCATCTCGGTAAGGGAGGCCAGGTGGATGCACAGCTCTAGGTTAGCTTGATGCACCACAACATCTCTCAGAGTCCACAGAACTGGTAGTCAGTTCTTCCTTGTTATAGTCCGATTTAGGCATTAGGAGGATAATCTCTGTGATGGGTCTTAAAAAGGTTTTAACAATCCCATGCTGGGTCACCCAAACTTCTACCTTGAGGACCCTTTTATCTTCGCTTGGGATGGTTTTGATAATAAGTCCTATGGGCCATTTGTTTCTTGTCACCTGTTTGTCTTTCAACAGAACCACATCTCCTTCTTGGATATCTGGTTTAACCGTTTGCCATTTATGGCGTTCCTGGAGTGTCATCAGATATTCGCGTCGCCAGCGATCCCAAAATGTGTTGGCCAAGCGCTGCACCTTCTCCACTGTCGTTTGTACATATCCTTAGAGTTGAAATCTTCGACTGGGGTGGGGATGTTCCCTACTTTCTGGGTTAGAAGCATTGCTGGTGTCAAAATACTTGGCGATTCTGGATCTGTTGACACTGGAATCAAAGGCCTAGCATTAATTATCGCTGATATTTCGGCCATAAATGTGGTTAACACTTCGTGGGTGAGTCGAGTCAAATCGTTTTTCAGCATCATAGAGTCCAAGATACGCCGGACCACCCCGATCATGCGTTCCCATGCTCCACCCATGTGAGAGGAGTGAGGAGGGTTGAATGTCCACGTACACTCTTGGTCGCGCAGGTATCTCTGGATACTGTTGCCTCTATTATCTTTAGTGTTTATTTGTAATTCCTTACATGCTCCAACAAAATTGGTGCCGCAATCGGAGCGTATTTGTTTAACTGGTCCTCTGACTGCAAAGAATCTTCTGAGGGCATTTATGAAGCTTGAAGCATCCATAGATTCTATGATCTCGATGTGTATAGCTCGCGTACTCATGCAGGTGAAGAGTACCGCCTATCGTTTACTGTTTGCTAGTCCGCCCCTCGTTCTACGTGAGATGACCATCCAGGGCCCAAATACATTGAGTCCAACACAGGTAAAGGGAAGTTCTGTATTAAGTCTATCGATAGGTAAGTCTGCCATCCTTTGGTCTTGGCTTTTGCCTCGCAGCATTCAGCACCTAACACATTTGTGGAGATTACTAGCTACACACCTTTTCATGCCAATGACCCAAATGCCCGCCGCCTTAATAGCACCTTCAGTGAAGTGTCATCCCTGATGCATGACTTGTTCATGGTAGTAGCGCACCAACAAAGTAGCGATGTGATGCCGGCCAGGGATGATAAGATGATTGTTTTCCTCCCTGCTCAGTTGGGACTTGTTGAGGCGGCCTCCTACTCTCATGAGGCCGTCATCGTCAATGAAGGGATTCAACTTCCAAAGTGGGCTGTTTTTGGGGACACTCTTCCCTCCACGAATGCAACTGATTTCTTCCGCATACGTTTCACTCTGAACATGACGGAGAACAGTTTCCTTCGCCCTTGTGACTTCCTCCACGATGCACAACACTTTGCAGATGTGCCAGCCGTGGCAGCCGGTAGTTTTACCATCTGGTGTCTGGTGGGAGGAGAAGGCGATATGCCTGAGATGGACTACTGCTTGCAAGAGGGCTGTCCACCTTGAGAAGCGATGGAATCGATGTGTTCCGAATGCGTTCCTGTGCAGTACATCTGTGCGTAACATGGATACTTGTGGGGGCTTTATCTGCGTATCCTTCTCGGGATCCACGAGTTCAATGTCGCCAACTGGGGTTGGTGGTGTTTCCGCGGGCTGCGCAAGAAACGTTGGTCCTGTGAGCCCCGACGTATTCTGCAGTTGCGCTGCGGCTACTGATCTTGTGGCATGGTCTGCAGGATTTTGGTCTGTGGGCACATGGTGCCATTGTTCTGGTCGGGTTGACTTCCTGATTCTTTCTACGCAGTTGGCCATGTATACGTAGAATCTTCTTTTCTTGTTGCATATGTAGCCCAGCACCACCTTGCTATCTGTGTAGAATCTGACGGCATCTGGTTTGCAGTCCATCTCGTTTTCGATGAGCTCCGCCAGTTCTACCGCTAACACTGCGCCACATAGCTCGAGTCTGGGTATAGGGTGGTTGGGTTGTGGCGCCAGCTTAGCCTTGCCAAGGATGAACCTGATATGGTAACTTCCACCCACGTCTGTGGTTTTTAGGTAGGCCACCACTGCTATGGCCTTTGTAAAGGCATCTGAGAACACGCAAAGCTCTTTGCTGTGTGCGGCGGTGAGAGATATAGGTGAGTAGGGGCGTGGGATCTGAAGTTGCTCAAGGGTCTTCAAGGAATAATTCCACATTTCCCACTCTTTCCGTTTTTCTGGAGGTAATGGGGTGTCCCAGTCCTGCTTCTCGAAGGACATTTCTCTGAGAAGAGACTTCCCTTGTATAGTGACAGGAGCTACGAATCCTAGCGGATCGTAAAGACTGTTAACTGTGGACAGGACTCCGCATCGTGTATAGGGTTTTTCCTCGATGGCTACCTGGAAAGTAAATGTGTCTGTTTTAAGATTCTAGCTTATCCCCAGGCTCCGCTGTATGGGAGGCGGGTCGGTCCCCAGATCCAAATTCTTTAGATCGTTTGCGTGATCATCCGCGTGGAACGCTTTCATCACTATGGCACTATTGGAAGCTATTTTTTGCAATCTTAGGTAGGCGTTTGCTAACATCTTTTGGGTCCTTTTGAGTAGGTCTATGGCTTCTTCTTCGGTGGGGACTGATTTCAACCCGTCGTCCACATAGAAGTCTCTTTCGACGAAGTTCCTCTCATCTTTCCTGAACTCTGCTTCTCCGTCTTGAGCCGTCCTTCTGAGGCCGTAGGCCGCCACCGCACGTGATGGGCTGTTACCGAAGATATGTACTTTCATGCGGTACTCTATGATTTCGTCTTCTATGTCGTCATTTTGGTACCACAGGAATCTTAGGTAGTTACGGTTGTCTTCTCGCACAAGGAAGCAGTGGAACATCTGCTGAATGTCTGCTGTTATGGCAACTGGCTCCTTGCGGAAGCGAATCAACACTCCCAGAAGACTGTTCGTCAGGTCCGGCCAGGTGAGTAGAACATCGTTTAGGGAGACTCCCTGGTGCTGAGCACTGGAATCGAATACCACTCGAATTTGGCCAAGTTTCTGAGGGTGGTAGACGCCAAATTACGGGAGGTAACAGCATTCTTCGCCTTCTTTCAGTGTGGGCGCCGATTCTGCATGACCACTGTGGAAGATCTTCTGGATGAAGACCACAAAGTGTTTCTTGGTCTCCGGTTTCCTTTGTAGGTTACGGCGAAGCGAAGTGAGCCTAGACATGGCGTGGTCTCATGTTGTGTGGGAGGCGTCATCTTGGTGAGCGGAATGGTAGTGTACACCCTAGGTCATCAGTGTATTTGTTTGTCACAAGCGCGTCCCCATATTTCTTTTTGGTCTCGAGCTTCTCATAGACCTGGAAGTGGTTCGGACAGGGTTTGAAGTGAGATGTACGACCGTTCTCCAACAAGTTTCTTCGTAGGGCGTCTACGTTTTCGGGTCCACGTATCCTGTCTATGCATACTTCTCCCACTACCACCCATCCTAGATCAAGGCTTTGAGCGCTTGGGGCGTTGTGATCCCCGTTTCGCTGTTCACGGATCTTGTGTGCTCTCATGATGTCCCTGCCAAGTAGCAGCATGATCTGGGCACCTTCGTCTGGTGGTGGGATACGATTGGCAATCGCTTTGAGATGGGGGTGGTATCGCGCCACATCTGGTGTGGGGATTTCGCTCCTATCTTCCGCCATGTGATTGCACTCGATGAGAGTGGGAAGGGGCATTTCCACTTTGCCATCTATTGAGCATATGGTGTAGCCACTCACTCTCCTCCCTGTAGTTTCCATTCGCCCTGCGCACGTTCTGAGAGTGTAAGGAGATGCGCTGTCTTGTATGTTGAACATGTCGAAGAATTCTGACCTGACCAGCGACTGGTTGCTCTGGTCGTCGATGATAGCATACATCCTTTTAGCTCTTTGGGGTTGTCCCTCTGGGTGCACTGCTACAAGACATATTTTAGAGCAAGATCTACTGTCGCTTCTTTCTCCACATACCTCTGTGCATTTGGATGCTACTGACGTAGTGGGGGTTGTATCTCCCTCTTCTTCCTCCCCACCCTGCTTTGTCGTAGGGTTAGGGGCCTTGCTAGTTCTGGGCTTCATAATCTCTGGATGTAAAGCGGCTATGTGCCTGTCGCTGTTGCACTCTGTGCATTTCATGGCTTCTTTGCAGTCCTTGAATAAATGATCTGTGGAAGCACAACATTTGAAACAACTCCCCATTCCCTGAGTAAGTTCTTTCGCTCCTCTATGGGCTTCATTCTGAATCCGATACACTTGTTAAGCGGATGCGGCCTTTTGTGCATAGGGCATTCTTTGTTAAGGTCCCTTGGTTTCTTGTCCATGACGGCCGCCTGATTGGGACTCGCGTGGGTCGTGGGGGACACGTCCGTCCTGTGGACCGAGATGGGTGTTCTGGCATCCTTGTATCTCGCTGCTGACCTTTCATTCCTCGGGTGGCTGGCACTGGATGTGGTCTGCGCACCTAAGATGAAGCTGGGGTCATTTCTTGTCCTTGCTGCTTCGCGAATGAAGCTTAAGAAAACTGAGAATGGGGGGTATGCGACTTGCTTCTCCCTTTTGTATTTGGAGCCTTGTGAAATCCACCTTTCTTGGAGGTTGAAGGGTAGCTTCTCCAGGATGGGTCTCACTCCACGAGCTGAGTCTAGGATGTTGAGACCTGTTAAGGAATGGTCTTTTCTCGCAAACTCCAGCTCTTGCAGCAGGTCCCCGAGCTCTCGTAACTTCGAGTAGTCTCTAGCTGTGATCTTGGGAAAACTGTTGACTCTTTTGAAGAGCGAATCCTCGACTGCTTTGGGGCTACCGTAGCACTCTTCTAGCCTTTCCCACACTAGGTCAAGACCTACTTGGGGGTGGTTCGCGTTTGCCATCCGAAGTCTCTTCGCGTGCTCCCTTGATTCGTTTCCCAGCCATTTGGATAGCAGGTTGAGCTCTTCCCTTGCTGAGAAGCCCAGGCTGTTGATTGCGTCCTTGAACGTGAACTTCCACGTCCGGTAGTTCTCAGGACGGTCGTCAAAGTTAGTGAGTCCTGTTTGCACCAGGTCACGCCGGATCATGTACTTGGCTATGTCTGTCAGGCCTGAGGCATCGGCGTGTTTGTCACATTCTGAGGTAGTTGTTGGGAGGTTCCGTGCGGTTGCCTCTTCCTTGGCATGGACGCGTGATGACTGCTGGTCAGTGTGAGGGGCTGTGTTCTACCGTGTGGGTGTACCTGGATTGCGAGCCTGTTGTGGTGCATCCGTGGGCGCGCTGGCATGTGGATCACTGTTGCAGCTGTGGCTATCCCAGGCAGCATGTACCATTGAAGGAGCAGCGTCTTCTCCTCGTGGACCTAGCAAGTCTTCGGTGTCTGTGGAGTCACTCCCTTCGTGTTGAGATGGTGCGCTGATGTTTACACTGAAAAGTCTCCTTATGTAGTCTTCAGTGCGTTGGATTGGATCCTCTGAGGCTATCCGTCCGTATGGTTGCTCAATGCCGTCCTGTTGCACGGCTGCTTCTAGGACTTCAGGTTGGGCTATGGCGGCGACTTCTTTCTCTTGATTAAGTGCCTCTAGTTCCGCATCAAATTCGGCTTTCCTGCGCGTAGTGGCTGCGGCAGTAGTGGCGGCGGCTGTCTGCTCCTCCTCTTCTATGCGCGCTCTTTCTGCTCTTACAGCTGCCTCTCTCCGACTATACTCGGCCCTGGCACGTGCGGCCTCTGCGGTGGCTCGCACCTTGGTAGCGTTTGGGCTTGCGCTGGACGTGTTAGATTGCGCTGACCTTGCTGACCTTGATGAATGCCTGGATGTGCTTGAGCGCTGTGATGCGGTTTCCAGCAAAAGATCTTTTCTCCTACTCTCAGCCTCCGTGATAGTGGTTCGAACGCGGCTGTCTCGTGTCAGGTCAATGTTACTCTGTAAGTCTCTTTCTTGCAGCCTTTCGCGGGTGTTGGCCCTGGTCAGATAAGTAATGTATGCCTCTGACAGCTCTTGGTAACACGAGTGATCGGTCCTTATTTGTGTTATTGCCTGCTCGAGCTGTTGCGCATAGTTGCCAACGCTAGTAACATTGCTTATTCCCAGTGTGGTTGTTTCCCAGGCCAACTCTAGTTTAGCGCGGTGCGCTTCAATGTCAGTCTCATATTTTTCGCGGCCCTTTTGTGTCAGTGTGACTGTCCGTTTAGGCCTTGCGTCTGCCTGCGCCTGTTGCAGTTGCGCAGCGGTCTCTGTGTCTGAGTTGTCACTCTCCTGCGTGATGTCTGGTGAGGATCTGAGTTTTGCCATGCTGTAGGTGTGTGTAGGCTTTTAGCCAGTGCGTGTGGCGTGCGGTTTTTACCTGTGTCAGCGATGGGCGACTGTCTCAGATGATGCTGAGCGGTGTCCTGCAGCGTTCAGCATAGGTTTAGCTGTACTCACAGGTGTCCTGTGGCTCTGACCCGTGTCCTGGCGGGTGTCCGGTGGCATGGCCCTTGGTGGAGCTAGCCGTGGGGATGTGCACAGGGGTAGGTGAGATGGTAGCTCTTCACTATGGAGCTGTGCAGAGGGTGGACTCAAAGACAGAAAAGAGCAATCAAAGTTCTGTGTATATTGCAGTTTGACTGCAGTGCTGCTGCCGTGAGTGTAGGTTGCAGGTTGTGTGCAGTGTAAGCTGCTTGCTGTTGTAAGGCTGCTGCAGGCTGTGTGCAGAGACTGCTCTGTTTTAGCATAATGTCTTAGAGTAGCAGCTCCTGTGTATCTCCAAGACACATGGTCTTCCTTTTCACTATTCTGAGGCCAGAGTCATGTGTGGTATGAATAGCTCAGATAGGTTCAACTCAGCCCTCTTTCCAAAACACAACAAGTCCTGTATATTTTCTTCACTTTATTAAGGAAAGCAGCAATAGAGAAGGTACTCACTCAGCCAGTGTAGAAGGTGAAAAAGGAATTGTGAGTGTATTCTGGGTAACAAGATAGTCTGGGGACAGACCATCTGTGGGCAAGGCAGAGGGGGAGAGAGCAGACTAGCCCATTCTGAGAGAAAGGCTGAGGTTGCTATAGCAACTCACTGAATATGTCTAAGTAAACAACATGTGTAGCAAAATGTTGCCCTTTCAGATGCAGCAAGCTGCTGGAACAGGGGAAATAACAGGCAACTGAACTAGGGAGAAATTAATTACATAAGCTGTAAAGGGAGACAGAGGAATATGGAATCTAGTTCCAGGACAACAATTACTGAATAGTAACAGGGTGCTATAGGAAAGACTAAAGCTTATTGACAAATTGGGTCCAAAGAGATAGATATAGGAAGTTTTTCGAGTTCTCTTTGGACCCACTTTGTCAATAAGTAAACGTTGATCAGCCTGCCGAATCTGCAAACAAATGATGAAAACAAGGATTAATTAATGAAAACAAATAAATTGCTCTATTAAAAACTATATGAATTAAAAAAAAGTCATGCTTTAATCATTACTTTCATTCACTGATTAGTCCAGCCCACCATCCTCTGATGCCATCCCTGTAGCATAGGGGTTCATAGCCAAAAAGTCAAACGGCCTACGCTATAAGCGTTCATAAGCCACTTATCGAGCACTTATTGGCCAAAAGGCCTACTACGATTCCATAAGCGTCGATATGTGGCCTACAAAGGAATGAATCGGCAAAATTCTGAGCCTTCAAAAAAAAAAATCGCAAAAATAGGCCACTTATCGGCAGGTTCTGAAACTCGTGCAATTCTAGTAGCCGCGATTAGGTTATCGAGGCCTATCGCGGCTCTAGAATGGAAAGTTTCTCCCAAAATCCTGCAGCGCAGTGGTACCGAGAGGCCGGGGATCAAGAACACGAGCCAATCATAAGAGTTACATGCCGACACTTAGCTAATGCTTTATATATATATAACATTTATCGAACAACATTATAGTATGGTTATATATTAATTAATTAATCATTATTTTGCATAACACACAAATAACTTCTTAATATTTAATCCAATATATGATATTGTTGTAAGTGTACCTTTAAGACATACAGATCTGAATATCCATTGAGCCTGCTGAACATTAAAGTTTATGTACCCCCTTAAATAATCCACACATGAACAAGCCATATATATTTACACATTGAAAACAAGCAGTGACACAATAAAGTCATGAAGGTTAACGCTTACATTTATGAAACACCATTGTGGGTGTTAACAAACGGCAGCACAAATATAAAGAAATATGTGTTAGCTCAAATGAATCCATGCTTAAAACATATCTAAAATAATTCAACATTTTTCTAAGTCCCGTCTCTGCACTTCTCAACAGCTTCTCAACACCTTCTAGCCAACTTTATTTGGCGGGCCATTTGGTGTGAAAATCTCAATTCTAGAGTGGTGATCAACCACGAGAAGCTGATCAGGGATCCAAGAATACCACTAGTTTGAGAAGCTGGCGATCAGTGGTGAGAAAGGGCTTCTCACACACGTTTGGCAACATTTTTTTCTCACAAAAAAACCCGCAGAGTTTCCAGCTTCTCGCTGCTTACTGAATCCCTATAGGCATTTTTGAGAAGAAGCTGGTGAAAACGTACTTATCAGAGCATTCTGCATAGGCCCCTTAGTCGTTTTAACGAGGTGTTTCTGAGCTGAAGATATTTCTTTGAGTGCTCTCATATTCTGTGTGTATTATAGTATATGCAAGTGACAATGCTAGGTAAAAACCATATTTGAATGCTGTTTTCTGTCTACCCCTAATCAAATTAAGTGTTGCCACCTAGGCAGGGAACACCCTGTGTAGAAAACCATCTGTTTGAATGTGCCTCAGATGTGCTAATTAAGCAGACAGAACCTAACTGTCAGGTGACTGTTTAGGCTCATTTAAACCCAGGTAGAATAGCTTTAGTCTGCATGCAGCACATATCCAAGTGGCACATTATAAGTGGAAGGACTACTGAACAACTCAAGTTTAAAAGGAAGTTCAAAAGAAGTGAAGAAGTGGACAACCCCATCTGGCCCTGAATACTGCATTTGAGCTACGCTGGAAAGGAGGGTATCATCTATACCAGACTGCATCATTACTGCTGTGATGCTGCCTTTACCATTTATATTTGCTGTGACTTCACTTCTTCTCAAATTATGCACTTCTTTTTACCAGCCTCAGTATCTCTATAACTCTATTCATATATCTCCATCTCTCCTTCCTTCATCACTTCTCTGTTCACATGAACTCCTTTCTTACCTGCGCCCTCTGACACCACACAGCTATATCACCTGCACTAAAAAACAACCCTACAAATCATCCTCACACATCCTCTTTCTTTGCATGCTCCTCCTCCTTGCTTCTGGGGATATCTCTCCCAATCCTGGTCCCTGCCCTATTCCTACATGCGCTCGTCCTCGCCTGCCAATTGCAAACTCTACTCCCTCTGGTGTCAACCCCTCCAACCTCATACCCATCCCCTGCCACCCTCCCTCCTCTCTCCCTTTCTCCTGTGCCCTTTGGAATGCGCGCTCCCTTTCTAACAAGTTCCTCTCTGTGCATGACTTCTTTCTCTCTCACTCTCTGCTCATATTTGCTATAACTGAGACCTGTCTCACTCAGTCTGACTCTGGTCTGGAAGCTGCCCTCTCTTATGGTGGCCTTTCCTTCTCCCACACTCCGCGCACTGATGGCAGGGGTGGAGGCGTGGGGCTCCTGCTCTCCTCTCTCTGTCGTTACCGAACCCTTCATATTTTTCCATCTCTTGCTTTTCCCTCCTTTGAGGCTCACACTGTCCAGATTTTCTCTCCTCTCCCTGTCCATGTTGCGGTTATCTATCGCCCACCTACCTCTACTCATCCCCCTTCTGCCTTTCTCTCTCATTTTGAATCCTGGCTCTCTTTCTTTCTCTCCTCAGACTCCCCTGTTCTTCTCCTTGGGGACTTAAATTGCCACGTTGATGACCCCTCTCTCCCTTGAGCATCCCGCTTCCTTTCTCTAACCTCTTCTTTTGGTCTTCAACAGTGGACTGCAGCCAGCACCCACAAGGATGGCCACTACTTAGACCTGGTTTTCACTAAAAACTTCTCTCTCTCTGATTTCTCCATTTCCCCTTTTCCTCTCTCTGACCATCACCTCATCTCATTCTCTCTATCTCGCTTCTCCCCTTCTCCACCTCCATCTACCCCCGGGTTCTGCAGAAACCTGCGCTCTATTCACTTACCTGAGTTTGAGTCCACTTTCCGCTCCTCCCTCTCCTCTCTCAGCTCTGCTACAGACCCGGACAACCTGGTTAGGAACTACAACTCTGCCTTGTCCTCCTCTCTTGATCTACATGCCCCGCTTTCTCTCTGCCGCACTCGCCCTTCTAACCGTAGACCCTGGCTAAATTCCCACACGCACATGCTGCGTTCCTCCACTCGTTCCTCTGAACGCCCCTGGAGGAAATCTCATACTCTCGCTGACTTCCTTCACTACAAATTTATGCTATCCTGTTTCAACTCTGCCCTCTCGCAAGCTAAACAAGCCTACTTTTCTTCTCTAATCAACATGCACAAGTCTAACCCACGCCGACTGTTCTCCATCTTTGATACTCTACTCAAACCACCCTCAGCTGCCTCTCCTTCCTCCATCTCCGCTCAGGACTTTGCTGACTATTTTAAGGAAAAGGTGGAATCCATACGTCAGAACATCCCCTCTGTTTCTTCCCCCCATCCTACACCTCTTCCTAACTCTCCTCCTGCCTTCCTTGACTCTTTTTCCACTGTCTCAGAGGAGGATGTGTCGCTGTTGATCGCCTCTTCTCCCTCTACCACTTGCCCTCTTAACCCCATTCCCTCCCATCTCCTAAAACCTCTTGCTCCTACTATAATCCCTACGCTCACACACATTTTTAACGCCTCTCTCTGCTCTGGAACCTTTCCATCCTCCTTCAAACATGCAACAGTCATACCATTACTCAAAAACAGCAAGCTTGACCCTACCTGTCTTTCTAACTATCGACCTGTCTCCCTCCTGCCTTTTGCCTCTAAACTCCTTGAACGTCTTGTATTCTCTCGCTTGCTCCATTTTCTCAACACCTATTCTCTCCTAGACCCTCTACAATCTGGCTTTCGCACTGCTCACTCCACAGAAACAGACCTCTCTAAAATCACTGACGACCTCCATGCTGCCAAAGACAGAGGTCATTACACTCTGCTCATATTACTCGACCTCTCTGCAGCATTTGACACCGCAATATAACAAAGATACGCCCTTTACTCTGTTGCTCGACTGCTAAAACTCTGACTCAGGCCCTCATTCTCTCCCGTCTTGATTACTATAACCTCCTGCTGTCCGGCCTTCCTGCATCTCACCTGTCTCCCCTACAATCTATCCTAAACGCTGCTGCCAGAATCACTCTACTCTTTCCTAGATCTGTCTCAGCATCTCCCCTCATGAAATCCCTCTCCTGGCTTCCGATCAAATCCCGCATCTCACACTCCATTCTTCTCCTCACTTTTAAAGCTTTACACTCTTCTGCCCCTCCTTACATCCCAGCCCTAATTTCTCGTTATGCACCATCTAGACTCTTGCGTTCTTCTCAAGGAAGTCTTCTTTCTATCCCCTTTGTATCTAAAGCCCTCTCCCGCCTTAAACCTTTTTCACTGACTGCCCCACACCTCAGTACCCAACAAGCACCCTCTCTATCCACCTTTAAGACCCACCTTAAGACACACTTGCTTAAAGAAGCATATGAATAGCACTGTGGATATTCTGAACACCTGATACATAAAGTTTGGCCCCCTGCAGATGCACTTACCAGAACTCCCTCCTACTGTCTCTGTACGTTCTCCCTACCTACCAATTAGACTGTAAGCTCCTCGGGGCAGGGACCTCTTCCTTAATGTTACTTTTATGTCTGAAGCACTTATTCCCATGACCTGTTATTTATATTATCTGTTAATTATTAGATTACCACATGTATTACTACTGGGAAGCGCTATGTACATTAATGGCGCTATATAAATAAAGCCATACAATACAATACAATATATTGGGTTTCTTTTTTCTCCAGTTTGCTATCCTTGTTTAACCCAGATTATTGCACCAACATACCACATATTGAATTTTAGAACTGTTGCAAGGGTTTATCCCCCCTACCCCTTCCCCCTCAAGTACGTTAGTGGCAAGTAGTTAGTTATTTTTACTTTACGGTAAGCGCTCACTGAAGGAGAGGAAGATGTGGGAGAAGAGGATGGCCTTCATCCTGGCAGGAATAAGTACAACTTTAATTAACTATATGCTGGCTGGGTAATGTTTTGGTTCTGTTTTATTTTTTAATGGGCAAATGTGCTATTATCCAGCTATGGATAATATGGATTTTGCCCATTACTGTACTCTATGTGTTGGGTGGAGGTTGTTCAATATACTATATTGGTGTTTGCATTGTAATGTTTATTGGGGTAGAGGGGGTGGGTGAAGGGAGTAGCTGTCCCAGTATGGGTGGTATGGCCTCTTGGGTGGGTACTGGGAGGGGTTAACTCTTTAATGAGGGGTTTAAACCCTCTCGCAACCTTCCTAGTAGGCCTAACCACTCACATACCCCCTCTAACCCCAATAAACCAGGTACTCCGGTTGAACCCCTTCATTGCTTAGCGGCTAGCCATTAAGGTAATGACGCTGCTTTTATTTATTTATTTGTTAACACAGTATTGTAACAGGGATCTTAGGAACTGAACCGCATTCATTTCAGCACAGGGGACCCCCTGCTTTCCAAGTTACAAGCCCCGGTATGTGGTGCCGGTATCCCCTGCCTTGTTTAAATCTCTTGGTTATGTGGGCCGGGAGGCAGGAGAATTTAAACATGGCGGGATACCGGCACCCCATACCCCCATGAAATGAATGCTATTGAGCTCCGTAGACCCCCTGCTACAATACTGTGTTATAAAAATAAAATAAAAGCTGTGCGATTGCCTGTTAGAGGCACCCAGGGAGTGGGACTGATTCAGTCTCACTCTTACTGCGCGTCTCTTACAGACAGGTGCAGCCCGGTAGGAGTCACACAGCGTGAGTCCCATTAAAATGCAGAGACCCCCACTGTGTTAATTCGATGGGCACAGCCTACTATGGACTGTCCTGCGGAGAGTCCCTGATTTCCAGAATGTGTTCTAGAACAGGGTGCGCAAACTTTTGGAGCTGCGCCCCCTGCCTTCTCCCCCTTGCTTTCGTGCACCCCTTACCTTGTTTGCCAGCGTCAAATAATGCTGCCGCGTCACGTAGTGTGGCAACGTGTCACAGCAACTCTTCTGAATCCTGGTAAGTGAGTTACAGAGGCCTCACGCATTTAATTTAAATGTCTCGTCAAGAGTGCGGGGCACCTGCAACCACTGTGCCCCCCCCAAAAAAAACCCGCACCCCCCACTTTACGCACCCCTGCTCTAGAATTTCCTGCGTATGCTGGGCCATAAGGAAAGATTACATTGTTATTTAATGTTAGATGCAGCAATTTGTTCTTCAAGCTCCCTTCTGCGCTGTGTTAATATATTACAGTTTGTATATTTCTTTATCTCAGTAGAAACATGCACATTGTCATCTTTAAAAACCATCATATTGTATATATTGATAATTTTAAGGATATTTGCAACTTTGTTGTCTTTTGCTAGAACAAATTAATTATCAATCAACTGATTTTGTTTGCTAACTTGTTCCTACAAATCAGTCCAAAGCTCTGCCTCTGAACACTTATACGATAAGAATTTGAATTCTATTTTGCTACCATCAGCATATTTATCAATAAAAATAATTTTGCTAACCTTTCAAATCCATGGCCATCCGCCGACTGAAACTTAACATGGCAAAAAAAGAGCTCCTTATACTTCCTCCCACACCTGGCCCTACTACCTCCTTCCACATTGCTATTGGAAATACGATCATTCACCCAGTAGCCCACGCCCGCTGCCTAGGGGTTACACTTGATTCCTCACGCTCATTCTCCTCTCATATTCAAAACATTTCTAAAACTTGTCGCTTTTTCCTCCGCAATATCACAAAGATACACCCTTTCCTCTGTTACTCAACTGCTAAAACTCTGACTCGGGCCCTCATTCTCTCACGTCTCGATTACTGCAACCTCCTGCTGTCCGGCCTTCCTACCTCTCACCTGTCTCCCCTACAATCTATCCTAAACGCTGCTGCCAGAATCACTCTACTCTTTCCTAAATCTGTCTCCGCATCTCCCCTCCTGAAATCCCTCTCCTGGCTTCCGATTAAATCGCGTATCTCACACTCAATTCTCCTGCTCACTTTTAAAGCTTTACATTCTTCTGCCCCTCCTTACTCGCTATGCTACAGCCCTAATTTCTCGCTATGCACCATCCCGACTCTTGCGTTCTTCTCAAGGATGTCTTCTTTCTACCCCCTTTTATCTAAAGCTCTCTCCCGCCTTAAACCTTTCTCACTTTGTGCCCCACACCTCTGGAATGCCCTTCCCCTCAATACCCGACTAGCCCCCTCGCTATCCACCTTTAAGACTCACCTTAAGACACATCTGCTTAAAGAAGCATTTGAGTAGCACTGGATAATCATGGACATATGACACATAAAGCTTGGCCCCCTGCAGACGCACTTACTAGTACTCCCTCCTACTGTCTCTGTACGTTCTCCCTACCTACCAATTAGATTGTAAGCTCCTCGGAGCCGGGACTCCTTCCTTAATGTTACTTTTACAGTATGTCTGAAGCACTTATTCCCATGATCTGTTATTTATATTATTTGTTATTTATATGATATGTATTACTACTGTGAAGCTCTATATACATTTATGGCGGTATATAAATAAAGACATACAATACAATACAATACAATCCTTGACTTCTGCCTCACTGGAAATCTTCAATGTCTCTTAGCAGAATTCCCTAACTGGAAATCCTTTTGTTTGCTTCAATCTTGTTTTTTTTTTTAAATCTTGATTTCAGTCTCTGTAACTTCTGCAAATGTCCCCTCTGTTCAATGTGAAACATAGATCGAACCGTGTCTCCGCTCGCCAATGTTTAATAATAATTCCACTTATTATTTCTTATTTAGAAAGATTCCAATACTTCAGAAGATTCTTGTTCAGCAGACAAAGTTAGTTTATTCTTAGTGTTACTTAATGTTACTTAATGTACATGTAACATAGCCTCCCGGCAGTTACTTCTGTTTTCCTCTGTCAGTCCTGTTAGTGCAGGCAGTGGGAAGGTTAAATCCATTATTAGGTCCGTGTGTGTGTATTCCAGCCTAGAATAATGTGTCAGTATTCAAGGGCGGGCCTGGCAACTCTCAGGCTGTAAATCTAAGGGGTGGATATTGGTTGGAACGCCCCCCTGCTGTGTGTGGGCCAATCTGTATCCGGCTCTGGCTTGTAATGATTCAGAGTTAGAGACACTCCCCAAGGATGTTCAAATTCGGACATGCCTCCTAAATTAGTTAGGTCAGTTAGTCAGTTGAGAGAGGATCTGAGAGAAGTCAGTCAGGAGAATAACTGTCTCTCCCTCCTAGCCAAGCTAAGGCTGGGAGGGGAGGGAATCCATGCTGCCTATATCAGGGATCTGGTGTAGAGGGAGTAGAGAGAGAAACAGACCAGGAGAATCATGTGAACTGTGTATTCTCTGTCCTGGAGCTGTTGGCTGAATAAATTCAGAAAATACATCGCTGTGTGGATTCCTGTCTCTGGTATGGAGTGTCAGTGGGGGGTCCAGCCCCTGAAGATCTACAGGAGATCCTCACTGGCTGGAGGCACTGCACCATCAGGAGATACCAAGATCAAGGTAATCTGTTCCCCCATGTTCCCTGTTCTGGCTCTCCCCACACGACTGCAGAGCCCTCAGCCCTCCTGTTGCCAGCAGGTCACAGCATCCAGACAGCTTGAATTAACCAGCAAGGAGCATACCCCCCATCTCGCTTAGGGGAGGGGGGTATGATAAAAGGGTTACATACAGATGACAGTTCATTCAATGATGACAAACATGTGCTTAGATGGTACAAAGATAGAGAAACCTTTGTCTACTCGCTGCTTAGATGTTCCATGCAGAGAGTGTACTTGGAGAGAGAACGGGTCTTGGAAAGAGAGCGTGCTCTTTCAAATACAACAGTATTTATTGATCACTAACACCGCCCCCTTTCTCCTTGTGGCTCCTTGAAACAAAGAAACTCCAAACTACTTCAGACTCATAATTTATACTAGGCCTTGAAATCCTATCCTTAAGCCAACCTCTAACATCTGTTAAGAATCAAACCTTCACTAGAATTCAGCTCTTTTGGCTACATACAGTATGAATTCTAAATCTTACAACATATTCTCATGCAATTGTCTTGATATAAGTTCTCATTCATACATTATAATATCTCTAATTAGATGTCAGTGAACTGGCTACAACATAATGCCTTTAAATCCGAGCTGCTACTATTAGGCACTAAAACACAAACAGATGCTATGATCCATGCCTGCAACAACCTAAAAATTAATAAATCGGCCATTCCAAGGAAAGAGGTGAGATATTGGAGCTATTTTTGACAAAAACATAATTCATCTACCTCATATTGCAGCTATTAGGCAAAACTGCTACTTCCAAATCCATCGGCTGAGACAAATTAAAATGTTTCTCTTGAAAAACCAATCTGCAGATAGAGCATAGGCTTTGGTCCTTTCCAGACTGGATTTTGCACATTTTCTGAAGATGGGTCTCCTAAAACATAATATCAAAGCTCTGCAGTTGGTACAAAATGTCACAGCTGTCTTAAAGCAAGGGAGGGGATACATCTTACCAGTATTACAAGATCTTCACTGACTCCTGATGGAGCAAAGGGTTAATTTTAAAATAGCGCTGTTTCCCCCACCCTCTGGGAGATGTGGCAGCAACTAAGTGTGTGTGGTGCTTTACCTGCGCCTTACCCACACACCTATATACCTCTGTCCATCCACTTAGTCCACACCCCGGTGAGAGTGTCCCCCAATGTACAGAGGTGCCCTGTGCATCTACCCAACCTGGTGTCCACAGTAGCCAACCCACCCGGAAGTGTGTGACAGCACTGCCCACAGTGTTATAGTTGGTGAACTTTGTAGATGGTAATATACCTGCCGGGTGCTCATACACTCAGTAGTGCAAACGGAAGACAGGGGTCCATCCGGTCCCACACCATCGCTGTCAGCGATGAGTCCACCTCCACGTGGGTTGGTATCCAGCTGGAGGGTCCCACCATGAAGATAGTCTCTAGGCCTTGCGGTGGTAGTCTGGTCCCAGACCACAGGCCGCAACTGCTGTGCGGCGTCCTCTGCTATGTCACTGACACCAATCAGCTAATGGGGCAGTGTCCCTGTCTAAGGGGCCTGACACTGTAGCAGCAACAACCTACAGGGGAGTCGGGCCTAGCTTGGGCCTAATAGGGGGTCTCTCGTCAGTGCAGGGGCCACAGGCACCCTGCACATACACCCTCACCCTACCATGTCCCAGCTCCGACTGGCATGGCTGTCTAAGCGTACCAAATGTATCTTTTTGCAAGCAGGGGACTCCAGGACACCTATTGGCTGTAGTGCAGCAGGTGATCCACAGCCCCGGGGCTGCTGGGAACTGTAATTCCCCTGCAGGGCTTATTTGGTAATGGCCGCCGCTGTTCCTGCTCTTTGCGCATGTGCGCGATTCTCCAATTGGCCACCGCAACAAGGAATATATTAAAGATGGCGACGCCCTGTAATGAGAGCCGCCGCGGACATCCGGCAAGGCGTCTTCCCACACTCTCCCCAGCCTCCACCGCTGGTCGCAGTCGAAGCGGGAGGTAAGGGGAGGACGGGGGACCTGGCCACCTTAAGATCTTGACCATTACCTTTAATGGTATCCATGGACTATCCCCCTCACCTTAAGAACTGCCTATTCAGAAACATCCCAAATCGGCCTCTCAGATCTGACATTGCCCCTCAACTGATTGAGCCATGGTTTAAGGTCAATAAAGCTGGTGGGACACTGTTTTCAATAACCACCCCAAGAATGGAGAATAAGCTCCCTGCTTTAATAAGGGACTGAACCTAATACACTGGCAGCTAGATTTCCTGTTTCCATTCGTCTTTCCTGCCCTTTGTTGATCTTCCTCGTCATTCCCCTACATGTTTTCAGTAGGTCCCAGTTGTAGGTCTGGGTTGGGTGTCCTACCTAAGGTCCTGCACGTGCTCTAAGACTGTTTCTTGAAGAGTTGCACTTTAGAAAAAATATATAAATAATACATAAAGTTGTTGCCTAAAAGATGAGAATGTTGGTATTCATTATATTGAACCCTGCCTTCTTTGCTGAATATGCCCCCAAAAAAACAATCATTTTAAAAGGATTAGGATGCCAGCGGGAATGAGTTTACCATTTTAAGAAATGATGATGATTGTGACATGGATGATCTGGAAGATGACCTTGTTGTTTACTGGCACCAACATAGTTCAAGGGCTGTTTCTCGACATATCCTTTTAAAGGATTTCAAATTTATCAGACAGCTTTATTATTTTATTTTCCTACAGTACTTCAGTTTGCAACATCTTTTGAGCTACAATTGAGTACGAGTGCATACTAATTTTAGGAGTGAATATGTTACCATTGTTTTCTTTAGCCATGGGGAATTCATAATAACTACTTACGAAAGCTATATTTCACCGTTTGTGCCATCTTACCAGCTACACTTGCACATACAAGAGTGAGTGCACTACACTCATTTACTGATGTACTATTTTTAGGGGGACCTAGTGTTACTGTGGTTTAAATTACTCAAGAAGATTAAGAGATAAAGAATGATATATTTCACTGTTTTCCCCATATTCTAAACTTAAGTTATACTAGCAAGGTTAAGTATTACATTGCTTACAAGTTTTAGGATGACCTACTGTACAGATGCAGCCACAAGTATTAGAGCACTTACCTGGGAAATTCTGGGAGATTCTTGGGCAGTCTCACAGTACATGCCTCAACTTTGCCTCAACATTTCTGTGAGATTCTTAATGGCCCATCTGATTAACACAGCGGGGTGTCCCTGCAGTCCCTTTCAAACTGAATGGAATTGCAGGGACTCCTGTTGTGTAATCCGATGGGCCATTAAGAATCTCATAGAAATGTTGAGGCAATGTTGCAGCAATGTTGCGGCAAAGTTGAGGCATTTACTGTGAGACGTCCCCAGCATTTCCCAAGCAAGAGTTCTAATACTCGTGGCTGCATCTGTTGTCTTGCTGTTGTTCAGTTTACCCAAGAGGGAAAAGAGATATTAAAAAAATGTATGCCATACTGGGCCATGGGGAGTGTTTAAGTGGAGAAGGGGATGTTGGGGACTACCCTGCCAATTCGTGCTGGAGTCAGTCCAATCTTTGGGCACAGTAGCAGCCACCAGTCCAACACACCCCAGATGTTCAAGACAAATCAACATTGTCGATTTGAGGGGGATGTAATAGTGGGGTCAAGGATGAAGCCATGATAGGAGCAAACTGTTTGTTCTGTGTAATTTATGAATTCATCAAGCATTAGGAAGACTTTAATGGAGCTTTCAGTGCGATAATGTAACACCCGATCGGCGCTCTCACACTTTATAGATTAAAACGTGTGTAAACAATGTATGTGATAAAACCCCAATTGTTTGCATAAAATCAAAGTAGTGCATACCTGTATTGTTAAAAAGGCAGAAAAGTACAGAAGTAAAAATCTGAATACACTCTGAAAAATGATCATCAAAAAGTATGGGGGGGGGAGGGGTTGTATTGAAATAAAATGCACTGCTGTTGGTATAAAATAGACCACCTGCTCTTTCTCTGTTAAAAATGCAATTTTTAAAATATGCAAATAACTGAATTTATCCATAAAAAGAGTTAATAGCTCACTGGCGCCATAAATAAAGCATTATTAGCCATACTGCACCGACACACTTTATTCGAGCAAATACCCGGTATGTACCTGGCAGATACCTGGAATGCGCCACTCCTAACCTCTGACAAGCCCCGTTGCATTTGCCTTCCCAGCCTGGGTTCATGCCTGGCTGATGGGCGGCTGATCTGTTAAATGATAATGATTAGGATTTAATAGGCTGCAATGCTTCGCGTGTCTACCAGATGGCATAAATTCATGAATTGTAATGCAGTTTATATATATATACTGTGCAGTATTGCAGCCAGCGGGAATAAAATGCTTCAATCCCTGCTTGGAAAATAACTCAATGCACTCGGGCAGAAAACAGTCACAAACCTCAATACACCCGGGTATACCCGAATTCGTGGGACTAGCCAAGCTCGAATAAAGTGTGTCGCCAGTGTACATCATGCAGGGTACATGCAGAAATTAAAGATTAAAAACATTTCTAGCACTAGTAGTGTCACTTTGTTATATTTTTTCTCTGCCTCAGATTTACATTTTGGTTGCATGAATTCTTAATAGCATTTGCAGAACACGTATTCAATAGTATTGATCTATTTCAATGTTGGTACTTTTCAACCTAAGTATAACACACAGGGGGTTATTTATCAAAGTCTCATGGCTGACAGATGGTGGCAAAAAAAACGCACCCGTTTAATAAGGAAAAACATTCCCATTGAAACCAACAGAGTTTTCTTGATTGCTACTGTACATAAATGTGGTGCATCTTCTACAATTAAATTATTTTATTTTCTCCTTTTCTTTCCACATGATATAACCCTTTATATTCACGTTCATTATGTTGACTAAACGGTTCTCCAAACAGAGGAATGTCTTGAATATTATAATGCTTGTTTAATGTTATGCTGTTTTCAGGTGTATTTTAGGTTTGCTTAGTATTGTGAGTGCAGATACCACTCAGTCAAGGCCACTTGTGGTTTACAATGAAATCATATTACGTTTTTGTGCTGTATCTCCAGGTAATGCTCCACTCAGCTTTCTTATCTCTGTGAGAAGGAAGGTAAATAATAGGGGAAATAGCCTCTTTAAGCTGTCCTAGTGCCTGTTAAAACCTGCCTTTCTGATTACAATAAACCTAACCTGCAGACCCACCTACTGGGAATTTTGCTCAATATAGTGGAATGAATTTCACATGTTTAAGCATGACATTAACCTTCTTTGTGTTCATTTGTGATGTTGTTGCTCTTGGCAGGTGACTCTTGCAGCTTTTCAGCGTTTGTCCCCTGAGGGACTTCATGGAGATTTTTGCTCACATCCACACTTGTTTAACACATAGATTAAAACCTGATTTCACAGAGCTTTTAAGCACAAGGATTTTACTTTACCAAGACAATAGTGGAAAACTTTCATAATTTGTGCATATCACTTATATGCATCAATCTCTAAAGATGCACATAATTCGCGCTTATTTATTTCCATAATTACATCCCACTGGCAACATTCTTTCAGCTAACAATGCATAGCCTAATCACCTTTCCTTCATACAAATGCTTTTCCTAACATGTATTCACAACTTAACAGCCTTTATGTGAAAAATGCCTGTTAACAGTTTTCTTCTTGTATCCAGTAGGGGGTGCTGGGAAAAGAAAAGAAAAATAGCTGTAAAAATTACTCATTTGTCAAATAAGCATTAAAATAATTGTTCCCTTTTTGACTGTTATCGTGCTGTTTTCAGTCATTTTCCCAAACTAAATTATTTACTCATTTGAAAGTTCAGCTGTGCATATTTTAATTGATATGCTCTCATAGGACTCATATTGTTAATGACAATAATTAGCCCAAAATGGCTGCTAAATAATTATGCTCCAATGATGTGCACAAACTACAGTGCACCACCATTTGAGAAATCATCATGCTCAAATATTGTTTTCGGTTGGAACACAGCAATAATTTAAAATCAAATTAAGGATTATAAACGTAGAATGCAAATGCTACTACTGTACTTTTTCAAGCAATCGTTGTGCAATGTTTAAGCTTATATACATGCTCATATTAGTTGGACTGTTTTCCACCATAAATATAATAACATACAATTAATTTCAAAGAGAGAACATTTTTTAGAACCAGAATTTGTAAGTATAAAACCATATGTTATATATGCAATTAGAGCATGTCATACCACAATGGATTAAAGGTGAAGGGGTTAAAAATTAATCATTTATCAAAGTCTCCTGGCTGCTAAACTGGGGCACAAAGTTAGACCGAATTTATTATGGAATAAAATTCCTTTTGAAACCAATGTGATATTAGTCTTTGATAAATCTGATGCAGAATTTTTGCACTAGTTTTGCAGCCAGGAGATTTTAATAAATGACCTCCCCAAAAATACTTTAGTGCATCTAGTAATCTTGCACAGTATCTCCAAGCTTGAACTGGTCTCTAAAGCAGGAGTGGTCAACTCCAGTCCTCGAAGGCCACCAACAGGTCAGGTTTTAAGATATCCCTGCTAAGCACAAGAGGCTCAATCAGTGGCTCAGTCAAAATGGATGAGCAACTGATTGAGCCACTTGTTCTCAAGCAGGAATATCCTTAACACCTGACCTGTCGGTGGCCCTTGAGGACTGGAGTTGGCCACCCCTGCTCTAAATTGTCAAAAAGTGCAATAATTTAATGTGCAGTCCTGCATCGAGGCCAAACTGAACCAAGGACAGTGGTGCTTTTAATAGGTTAAAACTGATGTGCTGTTAATACAGTATTGCCAACAGATGTGTATAAGTATTTATAAAAAAAAAAAAAGATTGTTTAAAGTGTAAGGTTTACATTTTATGTTACAAAAGGTGATCTGAGAGTGGTGAATGATCATCAATTGTGTGTGCTGCGCCCAATAAGGTAATCAGATTTTCCCCAACTAGAAAAGGCAGAGATCAACTAGTAAACCCCACACTAGAGTTTCACGTAAAAATGTTTACAAATCTTTTAGCATTAGTTTTCTAAAAATACTTCTACTTGTATGATTACGTGTTTCATTTTTTTAAGTCATCATCAACTAAGTTTAATTGTTGAGTTTGCTTTGTGAAGTGGGAAGAATGTTGAAAACTAGACACAATAAGATGACGATGTGTTAAAATGTGGTAAAAACTATGGAATGTGCAAAGTAGAGTAATGACTGAAGATACTTCTTCTGCCTTCTACTGGACTCAGGCAGAAGTAGAAATGTAATGGCTGGGAAAATGTACACTCAGATTTGTAGCAAAGACAGTATAACCACTCTCACACTGAAGAGCCCCAAAAGGTCGTACAGGCAGTCCTCGGTTATCCAACGGAATCCGTTCTGGAAGTAGCGTTGGATAGTGAAACCGTTGTAAAGTGAGTCCCATGTTAATCAGTGGGTGTGAGCGTTGGATAACGCATTCAGGTGTCGGATAACGCATTCAGGCGTTGGATAACACATTCCGGCGTCGAAAAACGTCCCTTAGGGTTGCATTCTAAAGCGTTGGATATGCTATTCATTGTAAAGTGAAACGTTGGATAGCGAGGACTACCTGTATAGCTGTCTGTAACTGGGTTTTACTGGCTAAGCACTTCTTTGACACAGGCTGTGCTGAAAAGCTATGTAATATGGCATGCATATGGTTATAGGGATCCATGTTAAAATGAACATGAAGTAGAAGGTGACATTGTGCTCATGTGCATGTCATTTCCCAGAATCCCTGGCTGCAGTGGAAGCATTGCACTATATGCTACAAGATAATGTGGGAAATCAGGGTTGCTGAACTGTCTGAGACAAGTGATATGTTTATTTGCTAAAGATATGTACAAATTACTTTTGTTTTACATACTGTACATCTTTTAGAAATGTTCATTACAGCATTTATCTTTCCCTGAAAAAAACATGGTGCAAAAAAAGTTATTTTAAACTCCATGATGTATTCCAATCTGACTTCTTTAATATGATAGCAATATTCAGAATTCAACACCAACACACGCAAAAAATAGTCAATAGTAGCATTTCGTTCAAATCACGTCATTGTAATTTGGTTATGAGTAAGCTGTAAAAGATTTTCATCAAGATAATTTGTCACTCTATTTATTCCTTTAATCTTTATTCTCATTGTGTTGTCTACACCCAAATGAGATAGCTGCTTGTGTTGCAGTTTCCAGGAAACATTACAAGTAAAAAACATTTGCACTAATTTACAAGTTTTCTTCCTACTCATTATTGTGACTTGAATTGTTTCAGTTGGTATTATGTGCACTTTTACCTCCCTGACTAAGATATTTCTAAACCTGTGCAATGTTTTTTATGAATCATTTTAAGGACATAAAACCATCTCTGCCATTCTCCTAATTTTAGGTGAATTTTTTGGGGGATTACATTTCTAAGCTTTCAAATTCCTCATATGTACCGTCTAGTAGGTAGTGCTAAAAAAACACTTTTGTTTTCGTAAAGCTCCATTTGAAATTGCCTCTTTTGCATGAGTTTTGCAGTCAAGCAGCCTTATCCGTTAAAGCACAACAGCACACTGCAGGCTATTGACTATTTGGATTCAATGTATTTCAGGATAGCATCAAAAGAACAGTGACTGTGTATTGTTGGTGCAAATATGATTTTTAACTCTGGGGAATATTATGATATACTAAAATAAAAAATCAAGTGAATGATACATACAGTAAGGTGTGTTAAGGCTTTGCACCTTTGAGTAAATCTAGGCCAAATTGCTATAGTATGTGTAAGTTGCTTTGGGTAAATACTGAATGTCCCATTTTTAGAACATATGGCAAAAGCAAAAATCAAAGTTCCTATTATCTTACTAAAACTAATATACAGTTACATACAACGCAACCGATGATCAGACTGTTTTGATTTTATGTTGATACTGTATTAACATATTTAAGTTTAAACATACAGAAACTTTTTTTATTATTTGTATATAAAATAATAAATGCCAAGAGCATTAGTAGTCTGAACTGATTGAAATTACTGATTTCCTGCAAATACTAGATAAGGAATACACTTAAAATGGATTCAGTGATAATTAAAGCTACCATATATATGGATAAGAGTTTGGGCAGAAATCTCGAATAGAATTTGAACGCTTTTATGTGGAATACTTGGTGATTTTCGGTAATAGGGGATTTTTTTTTTGCTACTGTACATTAAAGAGTGCCAAGGTCATATCCCTTTCAAAGTGTATGATTACTTTTGAAGCTTTTTGACACATCTTTGATGACTCAAAGTTCTAGAATTTCCTGATTTCGATTCACCATTAAAAAGAAAAACCTTCACATATTCAGTAATATCAGTTTGTTATGTCTATTTGAGCCTTACTGATATCCTCTTGTGCTTCCATAATGGAAACAATGATTAATGTGGTGATGACAGCATTACTCTTTATGTACAGTTAACTTGCAAACAATACCAATCTATTTGGATTCTTTTGTTCACCCGTCACTGAGCCAGCACAGGTACCAACTGCACACTGGGGAGTTGTTTGTCTAGATTTACAAACAATAAGTATGCATATCTTTAATTTATTGGGGTCTGTGCACTATATTCTGCTTGTAGCTAAATCAAATGTAAAGAAAAAAATGTAAGCAGGTAAATTTACACTATTGGAAACCTTGCACTGTTTTTTTATTCATGGTACAGATGCAGCCAGAGTTATATCAATCTATGCTGCATTATGGTGGGTTATGTTGTGATATTCTGCTTTATTCCTGACACTGATCCTATGGAAACAATGATATTCTACATTATAATGCAATATTCTGCGTTATCAGTAAGTATCATAAAGCTGGCAACATTGATAGTAGGAGTGATACACAGTGCAGAATTTGATACACCTCATGATAATACTGTATGTACATCATGTAACTATCCAAATGACAAGCTAGTGTATATAGGGCACAATACCTTGACACACTACAAGATAAAATGCTCCAGTTCTTGCCAATACTTTTGCCTTTAAATTGCCTTGGTACATGAACACAATTGTTTCAACTTCATTTTTACACACAAAATGGGCCACCAATAAATGGAAAACTTGAATCCAACATACGAATGAAATAAAAAGCTTAGATTGTAAAAGTCACATCATTAGGTTGACATTTTGCTTGCATTTGTCCTTAAAGATTTAATAATACTTCTTCAGGAGAGTGGCCTGGTGGTTATGGCACTAGGGGCCTCATGCAGTAAGCCCCGATACAAAATTTTCGGCACGAATTGCGAAAATGTATTTTTTGGGCGATTTGCCCTCGCAGTATTCAGTAAGGGCCGAATCCTTCCGATCCCTGCTGAAGCACTGCGAAAGCAAAGCTGCCGATGAGCTGTGGCGATACAGCCTGGCTCCCGATAAGGCTCCCGATAAGCCTTTGGTGCCGATAGATGTTTGCAGCTGAGAGAGACAAGCCGCTCTCTCAGCGCAAACTTCGGCACCAAAAAAAGTATTTAAAAACAACTTTTATTTATACTCTACATGTGCAGGGGGTCTTCGGAGCTGAACCGCGTTGGTTTGAGGTCCGGGGACCCCCTGCCCCCCGAGATACAGGCCCCTTTATGAGGTGCCGGTATCCCTCGGCGTTTAAAGGTCCCGATCACGTGACCGCGGCCTGTAAACAAACCAGAGGGATACCGGCACCCCATAAAGGGGCCTGTATCTCGGGGGGCAGGGGGTCCCCGGACCTCAAACCAATGCTGTTCTGCTCCGGAGACCCTCTGCACATGTATAGTATAAATAAAACACACACACATCAATAAAGACTCGTTCCTTACCTTGGCGGCTATGTGCAACGGTAATGAAGCAGCATGAATGTCTTTTTAATTATACTGTACAGTGAGCAGGGGGTCCCCTGAGCTGAACCGCATTGCTTTGTGGACCAGGGACCCCCTGCTTCCCGAGTTACAGGCCCCGGTATGTGTCATCGGGTGGCAGTGTCGCCGCCATGTTTATAGCGTCCCCGCAATAAACATGGCGTCCACACTGTAACCGATGGCCCAAACCGGGGCCTGTAACTCGGGAGGCAGGGGGTCTCTGAGCCACAAATAAATGCGCTTCAGCTCAGGGGGCCTCCTGCTTCCGCACAATATTATTAAAATACATTAATGCTGCTTCATTACCATAGCGGATAGCCGCTAAGGCAATGAAGGGGTTAACGCATAGTAGCATGTTTATTGGGGACAAATGCCCCCAATAAACATAGCAGCAATACACAACATACAGTATAGTAATGGGCAGAATGACTATTATCCACAAATGGATAATAGTGCAGTTGTCCATTTACAATACTTACACAACAATAAAGACTTTAAATACATATAGCACTCACCCATGTCCCACTGCCACGATGAAGGCCATCCTCATCTTCATCCTGCCCATGCCCCATCCGCTTCTGCAAAACAAACACAAGAATTACAACATCCAAATTAATGTCCCCTAACCCCTTAATCACCATAGCGGTTATTAACCGCTACAGTTATTAAGGGGTTAAGCCACCATCACCCACATACCCTCCCCCACAAAGCCCCCCAACCACCCTCACCCAATACCCACAGGGGAGTCCTAACAAATACCCTTGGGCCTAATACCCCCTCCCCCAGCACATACAGTACAATAATGTGCCAAATAACTATTATCCACATAGGGATAATACATTATTTGGCCATTATTAAACACATTCAATAACGTTAAAATGTAAATAAAATTGTACTAACCTCATCAATAAGAAGTCTCCGTCGCCAGCATCATCCTTGGGGTCCGTTGCCAACATTAGAAATAGCCACAACATTTCAATATCATTAACATAACACTGAACCCCTTAATCACCTTATCGGGTACTAACCTGAAAGGTAATTAAGGGGTGAAGCCATCCTGCAATGCCTACAACAGTTATGCATAACATCTTCAGTGAAATAAAAACCAATTGCCTAACCAAATTCCATTTAATCATTCAATCTGTAGGCTCACATGCCTCATAAAACATTGCATTTACAGTGTATACATGTAGCATAACATGTAAACTGCATGTACACGCTGCAAATCAATGTTAACAATACAATAATGCCACTCAAATCGCCATACATCACAAGAAGTATATTATTTAATACAATAAACTCACCATCAATGAATTACCACACATCAATTACATCCCTAAACAATTAAAATACCATCCATACCAATTACACAATGAACTAAAGCTATCCTAACAGAGAACCACTTCAAAACATAGAAAAAAGTACACCAACAAATACAATATACTAAAGCAAGGCTTTCCATATCCTATTGTACGGCCTGGAAGCCCAAAACTTACATCTGTCTAAAAATAAAATACATTTAGCACACATCAATGCATAGCCACAATGATTAACAATACAGAATTAGAAGCTTTAACAACACTATCATTTCTTACCCTGTATATATATCTGTACACATACATACAGACATACATACAGTGGGAAGAAATTATATGCATTATAAAAAATGAAAACATGAAAAAGCAACACAAAAAACAGTTACATTAAGTACATTTCTTTATTTAACTTACCATTACTTGCCCCCACCGACTCCCGTTGATCAGCTTACTCACGAACCAATCCACGACACCATCCACGACACCATCCAGGAACAAATCCACGACACAATCCAGGAACAAATCCACGAACCAAACCAGGAACCAATCCAAGAACAAGTGCAGGAACCAATCCAGGAAGCAAGCCACGAAGAAATCCAAGAAACAATCCACGACACGATCCAGGAACAGGAACCCATAAAAGAAAAGAAAAAAACAAATTAAACATTAAAATAATAAAACATGACAATCAAGGGTTGTACTAGTTTTATTCTTAGTGAATCTGTATTACAATACCTTGTTCCGGGGTCTTCTTGACATCCGGTGCCACGCCCTGGTCTTCAATCTTCAGGAGGAGGTCCGTCCTCCTCGGCATCTGCCTTCAAAATGAGACGACATAGGCTTTTATAGGCCTATGACGTCACATTTGTCGTCATATGGTTCCCACGGCCCTGATTGGGCCGTGAAAACCATGTGTTTTGGCCGATGTAAAAAAATTGATGACGTCACTTAAAGGCAATGCCAGCACAGCCAATCAGAATGGCTTTGCTGCTATTGCCTTTAAGAAAACGTCATGAAATGACACATGGCCGGACTCACATGGTACTTGAACCAATCAGAGTAGGGATGGAGTTCCCACGCTCTGATTGGCTGGCTTACCATGTGAGTCCGGCCATGTGTCATTTCATGACGTTTTCTTAAAGGCAATAGCAGCAAAGCCATTCTGATTGGCTGTGCTGGCATTGCCTTTAAGTGACGTCATCAATTTTTTTACATCGGCCAAAACACATGGTTTTCACGGCCCAATCAGGGCCGTGGGAACCATATGACGACAAATGTGACGTCATAGGCCTATAAAAGCCTATGTCGTCTCATTTTGAAGGCAGATGCCGAGGAGGACGGACCTCCTCCTGAAGATTGAAGACCAGGGCGTGGCACCGGATGTCAAGAAGACCCCGGAACAAGGTATTGTAATACAGATTCACTAAGAATAAAACTAGTACAACCCTTGATTGTCATGTTTTATTATTTTAATGTTTAATTTGTTTTTTTCTTTTCTTTTATGGGTTCCTGTTCCTGGATCGTGTCGTGGATTGTTTCTTGGATTTCTTCGTGGCTTGCTTCCTGGATTGGTTCCTGCACTTGTTCTTGGATTGGTTCCTGGTTTGGTTCGTGGATTTGTTCCTGGATTGTGTCGTGGATTTGTTCCTGGATGGTGTCGTGGATGGTGTCGTGGATTGGTTCGTGAGTAAGCTGATCAACGGGAGTCGGTGGGGGCAAGTAATGGTAAGTTAAATAAAGAAATGTACTTAATGTAACTGTTTTTTGTGTTGCTTTTTCATGTTTTCATTTTTTATAATGCATATAATTTCTTCCCACTGTATGTATGTCTGTATGTATGTGTACAGATATATATACAGGGTAAGAAATGATAGTGTTGTTAAAGCTTCTAATTCTGTATTGTTAATCATTGTGGCTATGCATTGATGTGTGCTAAATGTATTTTATTTTTAGACAGATGTAAGTTTTGGGCTTCCAGGCCGTACAATAGGATATGGAAAGCCTTGCTTTAGTATATTGTATTTGTTGGTGTACTTTTTTCTATGTTTTGAAGTGGTTCTCTGTTAGGATAGCTTTAGTTCATTGTGTAATTGGTATGGATGGTATTTTAATTGTTTAGGGATGTAATTGATGTGTGGTAATTCATTGATGGTGAGTTTATTGTATTAAATAATATACTTCTTGTGATGTATGGCGATTTGAGTGGCATTATTGTATTGTTAACATTGATTTGCAGCGTGTACATGCAGTTTACATGTTATGCTACATGTATACACTGTAAATGCAATGTTTTATGAGGCATGTGAGCCTACAGATTGAATGATTAAATGGAATTTGGTTAGGCAATTGGTTTTTATTTCACTGAAGATGTTATGCATAACTGTTGTAGGCATTGCAGGATGGCTTCACCCCTTAATTACCTTTCAGGTTAGTACCCGATAAGGTGATTAAGGGGTTCAGTGTTATGTTAATGATATTGAAATGTTGTGGCTATTTCTAATGTTGGCAACGGACCCCAAGGATGATGCTGGCGACGGAGACTTCTTATTGATGAGGTTAGTACAATTTTATTTACATTTTAACGTTATTGAATGTGTTTAATAATGGCCAAATAATGTATTATCCCTATGTGGATAATAGTTATTTGGCACATTATTGTACTGTATGTGCTGGGGGAGGGGGTATTAGGCCCAAGGGTATTTGGTAGGACTCCCCTGTGGGTATTGGGTGAGGGTGGTTGGGGGGCTTTGTGGGGGAGGGTATGTGGGTGATGGTGGCTTAACCCCTTAATAACTGTAGCGGTTAATAACCGCTATGGTGATTAAGGGGTTAGGGGACATTAATTTGGATGTTGTAATTCTTGTGTTTGTTTTGCAGAAGCGGATGGGGCATGGGCAGGATGAAGATGAGGATGGCCTTCATCGTGGCAGTGGGACATGGGTGAGTGCTATATGTATTTAAAGTCTTTATTGTTGTGTAAGTATTGTAAATGGACAACTGCACTATTATCCATTTGTGGATAATAGTCATTCTGCCCATTACTATACTGTATGTTAGGGGGGTATAGGTGTTGTTGGGTATATATATATATATATATATATATATATATAATTATTTAATTATTTATTTAATTCGTTATTGTGGTGCTGGGGTGTTTTTTTTTTATTATTGTGGGTAGTGGGGGTGTGTGAAGGGGGCATTAGCCCCAACGGTGGTTGTTTAGGGCTTGCGGGTGGGTAGCGGGAGGCCTTAACCCCTTCAGGACCGTAGCGGTATTAACCGCTACGGTCGTGAAGGGGTTAAGTACCCCCGCATCCCCCCCGCAAGTCCTAAACTCACACCCAGGGCCAAATACCCCCCTCACCCATCCCCGCTACCCACAATAACGCTGGCACGGTGGGTTAACCCCTTCATTGCCTTAGCGGTTAGCCGCTAAGGTAATGAAGTGGCTTTTAAATGCCTTTTTCCTGCCTCGGATGCATGCCGGGGGGCTCCGGTGCGGGTATCAGCTCCGGAGACCCCCGGCATCAATCACAGGCAGGAAAAAGGGCTGATTTTTCCTAAGTGTCGCCCTTGCCGATGCTTCTCCTTCAGCAAGTTGCCAACTTTAGTTGGCGGGCTGGATTGGCCATAAAATCTCCAATCTGGCCTGCCAATCAGCACCAAAAAGCTGATCGGGGCTTACTGAATTCAGGCGGGAAAAAAAAGTCCCGATAAGTGGCTTATCGGCAGCCGGGTGGCGAAAAAATTTTTTTCGCAAGAAAAGTTGCCGATAATTCCCACTTATCGGGGCTTACTGAATCAGGAGGGCAAAAAACGGCTATAAAATGCCGAAAAAGCCTTATCGGGGCTTACTGCATGAGGCCCTAGGTGTGTGAATAAGGGAATCTTGTATAAATTCCAGAGTCTGCTCAGACAAGTCAGTTAATTTCCCTTTTGCACTTCTGTAGGTAACGAAAACTAAATGGTAAGCTCCTCAAGGCAGGAACTCGTTGTCCCTGCAAATTACCTTGGAGCTTGATCCATACTGACTACATTGAGTCAGCTGTATTTCCAATGATTTATAGCCTTACTATATACATATCCTCTATATGAGAATGTAATATACATATTTGTCATGGAACAGAAATACCCATATCTGCCTTCTCTGTTTCAGCCCCCCCTTCCCTTGGCAGTTCTGCCTGCTAGCTGTACTTGGATGTGACTTTCCTTGCAGTTTTACTCCCAGTGCAGATGTAATGGATACATTATGTTGCCCTTTTTACTTCCAGTCTGTCACACCCCTGGATGCTCTGGCAACATCTCCAGTACCCCAGTTAATGGGCTTTCCCATTCCCCCCTGTCCTTGCTGACAGTTAGTGCAGTCTCACTTCACTTTTAGTGTGACCCTTGCCCCTCACTTCCTTTTCCATCTAGATCACAGTGAGTAAAGACCTGTCTGCATCCACCCCTGGTAAAGCCTTTCTGTCTTACCGTAGTCTAACCTCATAGACGCATTCCACATAGAGAAGCACTCTCTTCTCACACTACACCTACAAGTTCCTGTTGTTTTCTACTCCTGCAATAAAGTTAAGAAAGACATTAAGGTCTTGTCATGCTTTGGAAGAGGGAAGACATGAGTTAAAGCTAACTGAAGCTATTCATACCTCAAAACGTGACCCTAGTTTCAGGATAATATTCCATATTCATTTGCAGTAATATACTGTACCATTATATAAATAGGCAATGAACAAAGCTATGTATTTATAGTTGTCCTCCTCACAATTTTTTAAACTAAATAGTGGTTCATGATAAAGACAAGTTTGAGAACTATTGTAATGCAGTCCACATTAGCATTTATAATCCAGGCCATAAATGATATGTGACCTGTGCAGTGTGCTGGGGAATTGTGAAATAGCTATACTCTGTGGTGTGTATCCAGGGCCGCCGACAGGGGGGGACAGCCGGGGGTTGGTGTCCCCGGCCCCATGAGTTAGGGGGGCCCAGGCCCCGTGCCGGTCAAGTGTCACTGTCACCAGCCCTGTGTGTCAGGAAAAAATGCTGACACACTTACTTAATTAAAGCTAGGCGAGGAGAGCCAATCAGAGCCTTCCTCATGGCCGGGGACTAGCAACTGATATAAGCCACTGCACAGGCGGGAGAAGCATGTTTGAATCTTCCTGGCTGTGCAGCTGCTTATTCAAACTACACAAAGGTAAATACTTAACTGTACTGTATTCGTATTTCCCTGTACTGTTGTGTGTGTACCCTGTGGTCTCTTTAATGTCTGTGTCCCTGTTCCAGTGCATATTTGTGTGTGTTTCACTGTGAGTGATCCCTTCAACTTCTCCCCTTCCCTCTATGCCGGTATCCCCCGCATCGCATCCTCCGCACCGCGGGCCGTCCATCTACAGGGCCCTCCTCTGTGGGCCATCAGCCCCTTCCCCATATAAACTCAACACCCCCCCCCCTGGGCCCTAACTACCTCCGATGCATTAGCCCCCACCCCCCCCCCAAAAAAAACCCCGGGCCCTAACTGAGCCTCTGAGGCATCAGCCCCACATCCCCCGACCCCACCGTGGGCTGCCAGAAGCCCCAACTCAGGCTAAATGAGACTCCCCTCCCATGCTAACGGAAGGCCCCCCACATCCAACCGCGGGCCGACTAAAGCCCCCCCCCCAAAGCTAACTGAAGGTACCCCAGCCACCTGTGGGCCAACAGAAGCCCTCCCCCGGCCCAACCGCTGGATGACTGAAGGTTCCCCCCCAGCTAACAGAAGCCCCCCCTCGTGGGCTAACTGAGGGCCCCCTCATGAGCCACCCCAGGCCCATACCTTACCCCCCTGCCCATACCTTACCTCCTCTCCCAGGCCCATACCTTACACCCCCCCCCCCCCGGCCCATACATTACCCCCACCCCGGCCCATACCTTACCCCCCCCATCCCGGCCCATACCTTACCCCCCCCGGCCCATACCTTACCCCCTCCCCCTGGTCCATACCTTACCCCCTGCCTCAGGCTCATACCTTACCCCCACAGGCCCATACCTTACCCCCCACCTGCCTACACCCATACTTTATTATAACATATTTGTTATCAACAAGCTGTATGAGTAGCAATGCCCAGAAGGCATGAGGGCTTAGTGAAAAATGCTTTTACATATGTATCATTATTCCAGCTGCACTATGATGCTTATCATTGCAATCTTTACCCCTTTTCATACATACAGTATGCCTGTGTATGTTATACCCACAGAGGGAAAACAATTAAATATCTAAATATTTGATATCTGCAGCTCAGTAACACAAGTTCTGTAACCTAAAGCGGAGTTGAAATGTTTCCAGTAAATAAACAGAAAATGTTGTTAGGTTGTTTAAAAGAAGACTAACCCTTCCACAGCACGACCACTAATTCCCTGATGAAGCAATATCCCTGAAGGTGCAATCATTTCAAAATATCCTAGAACATGGCAAAACCATTTCAGTTTTGTTGCACTGCACCTTATTATAGCATGACTCACAGGCAATTTCAGCATTTTAAGCCAACTAATAGGAATGAGCTACTTGCCCTGAAGTCTGTCTGAATATGCAACTAGAAATGGGTGTGTAGAGGTCAAAAGCACAATTTAATATGTTCCCCTCTATTACTTAAAATAAATATAAATCTGTAAAGAGCTGAATTTATATGCCATATGCTATAATGATTGACATACAGCTCTGAATCCAGTTTGATACACTCACATGCAAAATACTGTAAATGTATCAAATGGACAAATCTTTTGCCAACATTCAAATGATAGAACACGTGTGACTTTCCCAAAAATTTGGGGCAGTTTTTCGCATCTCAAGTACTGTAGTATCACAACGTTTAGCAATAATGCTCTGTGAAAATCTGTGCTACGTAAGATGCTTTAGGCCTTGGCCAGGCTCCCTGCTTGCTCGCTGAGGCGCGCTGAGGCTCAGGGAAAGCGGGTGCTTTCCCTGGCCTTGCGGTTGCTTACCACACGCGCTGTCAGGGGGCCGTCAGGGGGCGGGCCGGGGGTGGGCACGTCACTGGCCGGGGGCGGGCCAGTGACGTCACGGAGCTGGTTCACCCTCATTGGGCGAACCGCTCACGTGACCGGCCTGTCGCACCGGCAAGCGGGGGAATTTAAAATTCCCCTAAGACCTATGCTTACGCGCGCTTGTGGATGCATAGGTGAGCCCCTACTAAAGCCGCTCTAATTGCGGCTGTAGAGGCTCAGTGCTGAGCGGGAGCGCGCGTTAGCGCGCTTCCGCCAGGAAGCAGGGACATGGCCGAGGCCTTACTTTCAAGGAGAGAAGACATCCAATTTATCTTGGCTGACACACATTTTTGCAATCAGCATTTCCCATTTCTACTATTTCAACATATGAAGAAACTCATACTGTAACTTATGGAGATACTGATCCTTCAATACACCCTCTTTCTCCTAGGCCCATTTCACCAAATACTCCTAGACATAAAGTCAATAAGGGAATACAGGTTACACTGTATATAACTCCAGCTTTCTGCAATGTTTCCAACAGGATGGTATTTTTCATACACTGCAAGGGCACTTTATAACTTGAGGAATATCAGGGAAATGTTTCAGGTCTAGCACTAGCTGTCTCTTACTCTATTTTTTTAGCTGAATTTAGCTGTACTTTTGGTCAATTTCATAAGGAACAAGGGCTACTGGCACAGAACGGCAAATTCACGCAGTGGTAATGTAGCATTTGGCTTCCTATGGTAGATCTAGAAAAGCTTATAATTTGTACTTAATAATTTACTGAAATGATTATATCAACTTGTGTTCTGTAATATAATAATATTTTCATTTATTATATGTAGCAGTACTGACAGTGTACGCAGCGTTGTGTATATGACACATTGTGCCATAGAGCTTACAATCTAATTTTTGGTTCCTGAGACGCAGGGAGACAAAGGGTCATAATAACTCAATGATTGACTTCCGGGTTCATGACTTGGGGCCTGGATGACATAATGTATATTAGGGACTTCGATTCACTTTTATAATTAAACCTGAGTAAGGGAGGTGTGGCCCCCCAAAGTGTTGTGTCCACTTTTGTTTCTGATCACTCAGTGAAAGGTAATAAAAATATGATGTATTAAGCTTCCAGCTCAGTGGCGTGTTTATCCAGTTTATCCAGTTGCAGTTGCCATACTTCCTTAATTCTTTATTCAAGGAGAAGCTGAGCAACAGGCTGTACAATGCCTAAATCAAAAATAAAAAGGGCATTTTCGTTGTTTTTATTAGTGTTCCTCCTTCATTTCACTTAATGTAATCATTTCCTCATAGTTCATATCAATGTCATGGTTGGGATGAGAAGGCTGTAAACGTCATCACAACCATTAAGATCACAAAGTAATTATCCATATTGAAACATGTGTAAGATGCCATGCCAACAATTACATCAGTTTCTTATTTCACCCCAACTGAGAGACTGGATGACACCTCAGGGTGAATGGAGTGGGAGCCGCAACAGATACGGGTTTAGACTAGAGATGGGTCATTGTGTCAAAATTCAAGCTGCAAAGTCTTCACAGTGTTTTGATCAAAATGCAATCTAAAGATGGATATTTGTAGATAGTGTAGCGGGGTACCCCCTGGCTAATATTCTACCCAAAAGGGCTGGCAGTAAATCCTGGTATTTACAGGATTACCAGTAGTTGGTTTTCCCCTTTATCTTGGTACTGCACTTGAGTGACAGCAGGGGGTGGTACATTCTATTGTAGCTGGGACAACTGGGTGCCCGCCTTCTGGCTGTACTTAAGGGCAGGACCGCCCTAAATTTGTAGGTTGTTTCTTCCCTCTGAGGAAGGCAGGTCCCACGACTGGGAGCCTGAGATTGGGGCCTACCCATGTGCTCGCCCCTGCATGGAGGAGTGAGTGTGAACCAATACCTCTGCATCCGCTAAGGAGGTGGGGAAGAGTTAGGGTGCCTGTGGGTGCCCTTGGCCTATAGTGACGGTCCAGGGACCATTTCCAGTGAGAGCTGATCTAAGGAGACTGTATCCGTCAGAAGACTGCTGAGTAGCTGTTGTGTTACTGCAACGTGTGTGGGGGGCGAGGTACAAGTTCTACTGTGGGAGATCATCTCCATATCCCTGGAGCCTACGGCAGATGGAGGCGCTGCACTGCTAAGTATTATCTGGGGTATGAACCCCAGAAGCCTGATCCTGTGTCCCAAAATCATTGCGGACGACTCAGCCCTCTTGCACCACACACACCCTGTAATGGCCCCTATCTGTGATTGGGGAGGGGGGGGGAGGACACCGTTACAGTAGTTTGGACAGAAACAAATTTGGGTGAATGCTCCTGAAATCGATAGTATTTTCCCTTCGCCCCCCACCCCCTTTCCACGAATATAAAACAAAATCCACCGAAGAATGTTTAGATTAAATTTGTTTGTAAATCAATTTGATTCACTGGAACCTGCGCTAAGCCCCTCCCACTTTATCTCTCTTGTTGTTTACATTGTGATTGTGAGGGAAGGTAGAAGGGTGTGGGCTGGTTGCTGGGTTAGGCTTGTAATATAGTACGTGCTAGTGCGCGTGCTGGCGCGTGCACAGCATTGCGCGTGCATGTGCTGTGCGCGTTTAGTGCCTTTAGGGAAAGTAGTGACGTGTGAAGCTAGGAGGCATTGCTCTGACATCACAGCGTTAGGCCAGACTGTGATTGGCTCACAGAGTCAAGTTGCGCGGCAAAAGCGCAAAAATACAAATTTCTTGTATTTCCTTTGATCTGCCGCTCCAACGCTCACGGCCGTCCGCGCTCGCGTCTCAGCTATAGCATTGTCAGACTCACACAGGCAATTATCATTGACGTGCGTGCGCCTGTTAGCGCACACGCATGCACTACATTACAGGCCTTAGAGTGTGGGTAGGTACAGTAGGAAGGTGAGAACCTTAGGGAGTAAGGACAGGCAGACACAGGAGATGACAGGCCATGAGTGGGGCAGCACAGGAGGTGACAAGCCTGGGGTTGGACAGCACAGGAGGTGACAGGCCAGGAGTGGGACAGCACAGGAGGTGACAGGCCAGGAGTGGGAGAGCGCAGGAGGTGACAGGCCAGGAATGGGACAGCACAGGGGAGAGAGAGATTTTCTTTTTCATGTTTAATTTTGTTATGGAGAGCGGTGGCAGGGAGAGAAGGGGTTCTGTTCTGAGGAGGGATTTTTCAACAGGTTTAGTTAGAAGTGCAAATAGAACAGCAAGAGCAGCAGTAGATGTACCAGTTGCTTTTTTTTAGTACCAGCAGTAGAAGTAGTAGCAGCACTGCGACTGCCCACCCCCCTCCCCTGTTGTTGTGTGTATGCTTCAAACCTACTGCTCCTGCTGCTCAGCCTGAGATTGAAGAGCAGACAGTGTCTTGTTGTTAAACCTTCCTTGAACAGAATCAAATGTGTTGTTATTATTATTTTTAATATACTGCTATCATATAGTAGACGATAGACACAAACAGTGTCTATTGCCCAGCCCAGGCCACACCCAAGCCCAAGAAGTGGACATAGACAAGGTCAGTCCAGTCCCACTAAATGCAACTAGTTTTACGTAAATCATATTATTATATAATAAAATATTTTAGCAAAAAGCACTACAGTACCAGCAGCAGCAGCAGCAGCAGCAGCAGCAGCAGCAGCAGCAGCAGCAGCAGCCACCCAGTAACCCATACCATGCCACACCCAACAACATAGTGGCTTAGACCTGAGGCTGCACCCCTCTTTATACTCCTCCCAAACACATTTCAAAAGAAACATTAGATCCAAATGCAAATATACAGACATTCAATTTCGTATGCAAATGTCTCAAGGATAGAAAAAAAAA
The DNA here is from genome assembly GCF_040206685.1 of Ascaphus truei. Lineage (NCBI taxonomy): Eukaryota > Metazoa > Chordata > Amphibia > Anura > Ascaphidae > Ascaphus > Ascaphus truei. The sequence continues at coordinate 82,882,201 of NC_134486.1, forward strand.
AGCGGATGTGTATTTTTGAGACTGAGAGTAGGCTGTAAGAAATTCCATATACAAGTCAAATGTCGGTGAAAGATTCGCCCATTTCTAGTTTAGACTCCTTCTACAATATACAGTAATTGGTTCCCTCTTGGTACCTTGTGGCACTTGAAGTTCTGCATGTTGTTCCAGTATGGCATTCATGTATTGTACTGTTCAAGAAACACTATCAAAAGTTCTCCGAGCAGCTAGTTCCATTTAGATATTTGTGAAGCTTCCCTATGCTCTAGTGAGCGATGGTGCAATTGATTAAAATCTACGAAATACTACAAGTTGTTATGCTAAGCCACATTTTCACTCATATTTCTCTTGTAGGTATTGTCAAATGCAGAGGAAAAATGTGGATTTCTGTCACGTAATAGATTACTGCATGGTCTTGCCTTAAAGCTATATCTGAAGTTTCTGTTGATAATTGAATCATGTTGTCATTAAAGATATACAGCTCTAAGTGAAACAGAATCATGTTTCTATTCATTGCGTAAGTACTGACATGGAGTTTAGTAACGAACATCTAGATTTTCACCCCTTTGATCACCAGATTGAATATGATTATATACATAATGTAAATGACACAGCACAGTGATGGATGCTGTAAGGACAATGTATATCTAAGTAGACTATTTACCTAACATTGTAATTTTTGTATATGTCACTGGATAATAAAGGCTGTCATCCACACATATAGCCCATCACTGCTCTGTAACTATTGGATTGTTTCCATCCATTATCCGACCGAACTGGACCGTGGAGCAACGGATCGTGGTCTCTATCTGGATATTATGGTTTTTAAAACCTATTGCATGATTGATCATTGTTTTTGTACGTGCATGTTTTACCTTTGCACATAAACTTTTATACTCGATATACTATACCATGAGAGGTCTGCGCATGTCTTTTTCTCCTCTATAGATTTGGATGCCCTGTCATCCCACTTGCCACAGCAGTAGACTCTCCTGTTTTCCCTTAAGGGAAGTAATTACATTTACGATCACTTTGAGTTTGAGTGCGGTTTTCATTTGGTTTATAAGCCTACTGTGTGTGTGTATATATATATATATATAGCACTCTTGTTATTTTTATTTACTTTATTTAACATATTTTGAACAATATATACTCAATATAGTTCACAGCACTGTATTGTTTTTACACAATTTAGTGCGCATTCTGGTTTGTGGTTTTTCGTTCTATTGGATGAAACGTATGTAGCAAATGTTCCCGCCCTCTGGGAGATTATGGCTATGCGACTGCTTGGTGTGGTGCTTGTTACCTGCGTGGTACAGGAGAGATGAGTTTCCCGCGATAGTGTGGGGGGTACAGGGCAGACTCTTAGGGATCCCTCTGGTTCTTTCCTTCTCGGTGTTAGCGCCTCAAGACATAGGGGGCTCCAGCAAGGCTGAAGGGGGTCCCCGTTATGAAAATCCTTACTCTCAGTTACCTCCCTCCATACAGACTGCAGCTAAGCCAGAAGTACAAATGAGGATGTTCTTTATTACAGCCGCCACTGCTGATAATATTGCAGCGAATGCTCCAGTTAGCAAGGTACAGTAGATCCCTGGCTTCTGTATGGCACTGGCCTGCGGGTAATGGTGAGGCCTAGCTGGATTAGGTTATGAGTTCAGCCACCGAGGGGCTGAGCACATGTCTCACTCCCGGTCGGGAGGATACATTTCCAACACATCCTACCCCATGCAGGCTGGAACCAACTGAAGGTCTCACCTCTAAGGGGCTGAACTTCAAGCTATAATTTAGGCACTTCCTTCCTGCAGCTCAAGAGGGAGGGCCCAGTATCTGTACCACCATTGGCTATCAAAGATCCCTGTGTCAACTCCACTCCTGTCACTCAGGAATTCAACATGAGGAGGGGGGAAACCCCATAGGATAGCCTGCCACTGTCTACATCTTATTAGAATTTACGTGACAGGGGAAGGTAGAGAGATAGCTGGACCAGCCAACGCTATACATATATAATCACATTTTTATTTTTTATTTTATTCTTTTACTTTAACCCATTCATTACCACGGGGATATTAGTGATTAATGACTATGAGAACGAGTTACACAATATGCAAAAAAAGTGAGTGCCTGTATAAAAATTTGCAATATCAAAAACCACACATTTTTTATAAGTTGATCACCATGAAGGTCATAAGCAGAATGAAATTAACTTGACAGAAAACAACTCGCAACTGCTACAGCCCAGCAAAGCCCGTGGATGCTGCTTCCCCTGCAATTGGCGTCATCTTATATACACCACATCATCTACTGATAGTGCTGCTCTTGTTGACAGCTACATTCTGTAAATTCTATTTGTGACTGGCACCTGCACAGACAACCTGTCACCTAACTGTTATTTCCTGCAGTGTCAAGAACACTAATGTGTCCCTTAACCTCCACCCACTGTAGTAGCAATAACAGTGGGTGGGGGTTAAGGGACAGATTTAGTGTTCTTGAAACTGCAGGAAATGGCAACATGCCACTAAACAGCCAAGGATGCAGATAAAAGGGTTTTTGTTTGAGTGACATAAAGAGGATTTTCATGAATTATATAAAAAAGGAGTTTGTTGGTAGCTGTTTATCCATCAGTCATGCATCAGACTTGCAATACATATAGTACCAATGCCAAATTACTACTTATTTCATTAATAGCACTTACTTGAGTGGCAAATTCCCAAAGCCTGAACATTTGCCAGAATTATTAGTATTTTAAAAAATAGTGGTGATATAAACAGTTTATAAACTGCAAACCAAGTTTAATTAGGCCAGTGCTTTCAAAATGTTGGGAAATAGGGTATCCTTTCAATGTGGTATATTTTACAAGAATGATAGTATGAATATCAACTCACACTGAATGAACTAGAAATTCACCTCTACAATAAATAAATAAAATGAACACGAACACACAATACAATGTTGCCTTCTACTCCTGGGATAATTTCCACTATGTCCCTGAGTGTGTGCAGAATCATACCTTGCCTTACAAGTGTAACCATGCTGTAAAATGACTGCAGTCATCTCTCCTGCTGACAGTAAGGCCTTGTAAGTTATGGGCATGCCAGCAGTAATTATGGAGGTTTGCCCTCACACCCTGGTGAGGTGCCCTATGTATGGATGGGAGTGGTTACATGCTCTGAATCCATGATTAGTGATGTCAGAGTTGTGCCAGCCCCCAGAGGATACTTAAGGCACAGCACTGTTCAAAAGTTAGTTGTTAGAGGAGGAGTTGCTAAGCTGTTGGAAGGTTATGTAAGAGACTATGAGACAAGGAGCAAGTCTGAGTTCAGGCTTGGGAGGAGACAGCTTATAAGACTGTGACCAGGGACCTGGCACAGGGACTATCTCCCTAAGGGGAGATAGGGAATCCACCAATTAGGGAAAGGATACCTTTCAAAGGGAAGTGCGGTGAACATGAGTGGCTGAGTACACCCACTGTGAGGGGCAGCTGGCCCGCCGCAAGTCAATAAAGATGATCCTGTTAAACCATACCCTCGTGTGTAAGTGTGGAGTGATTACACAGAGGAGTGCACCACAGAGGAGTTCCTCACCAGGACCATCCACAAGCGGACGCTGGGATCCTGATGAGGTGGAGGCGCTGCACTGGATATAGGTAGGACTCAAGCACACTACCTCAGCTGCCTGTCTGGGTTGGCAATCCCCACACAACATCATGCGGGAGACTCAGGACTCCTGTTGCCAACAGGTGCACCACCAGACACTACACTGTAATGGGGACTGGTTAGACCACAGGGGCCAATGTGAGATTGGGTGGGTCAGGCTAGGCCAGAAAATCCGTTACATTTGGAGGCGCTGCTGAGAGACCTGTCAACAGGACAGGCTTTTGCTAGGTCACTTGGAAACAGGGAGAGTGTCTGCTGCCACTTTGTGCTGCGTTGGGACGGACCTAGGGGTAGTCAGGGGGCTGATGGAGAATAGTCAGTTCGCAGGGATGACCTAGGGGCCTGAAAGGAGTTGGAGGTTTGGAGCCGGGCTATAGCTGTCCTAGTCACCTTGAGGCAGTGCTAGTTGGTAGGATGCCTAAAGGGATAGCCTGTTAACGTGGTCAGGAATTCTGGAGAGGGTCTGCGCTAGGCTAGCCAACAGTAGGTAGACGCCCAAGTACTGCATGGAAGAGCCAGAGTACTCTAGCCCATTCCAGACCACTTACCGAAGGGAGCACAGACTGGGAGGAAGGAGACACAGCAGACACAGAGAGAGTGAGCCTAGCCTGAGGTAGTGCATACACGAGTCCAGCCTACATTAGGTACACAAGGTGGTGCATCAAGGTAATCTTTATTGTACTGGTGTGGTAGCTGCCCCGCAGAGAGGAGCTCCATGTACAATAATTCTAAGTACAGTGAAAGAATGGCGACCGCTAGAATGGAGGATCCACACGGGGCGGAAGGTCCAAGATGGCGGACGGAGGATGATAAAGAGAGCGCACATGGCGTGTGTGCGGGTGCAGAGCAAGCGGCAGAAGGAACTTTTGCAAGCATGCTGTGGAGTGGCGCTAAAGCTGTAGCTGCGCCGTTTTTGTCCTGTCTAGGGTCTAGGGGCACGATCCCCGAGGACATAGAAGAGGATATTGTGATTGTGTGCGATGGAAATGGTGAAAAAGAAGTAATTGCTTGCCAGCCGGTGAGCGCTATACAAAGAGCTACATCGGTAGCTGAAGTAATTGGACATGCAAACCAAGATGGCGGCTCCCGCTTCCCTGGGAGACCGCGTGGGCTTGCTGCAGAAAATTCTGCAGTTGCAAAAGTTGCAGACAGTTGGCCGGGATTGGCGCCAAAGAAAGAACCCCACCCTGTTGGGGTTAATGGCGCGAAAGCTGTGGCCGCGCCTTACAGGACTGTGAAAGGTGCGGCCTCAATTAAAGGACATCCTATCGAGCTGTGGGACCCGCCCATATCTGCTACTAGTGGGGGTGGTTCCCAGCTGTTTCAGAAGAAGGTGGAGCTGATCAAGGGAGTGGCCGGCAACTCAACCCCTGATGGTCAGTTGCGCGGACCCAGCTTACAGAACAGATCGTTGCTGCAAGTGACTCCTACAAAGACAATGGCCTGTCCACAAGAAGTGACTGCCATGGTATCCACCCAGCCATACTCAATACCGGGAGGAGTACTGGTGATTCGGGTGGCAGGCACCGAGACTGTAGTGGGCCTCTGCCTACAATGCAGGCTACCTGGCGGTACCGTGGACACGGCGGCGTGCTGTCCGCAATGTGGCACCCAGTACCTGTGGCCTATGCCCACATTTGTGCCTATTCCGAATATTGAACCCGCGGGGGATACGGCTAGGCTGTCCGCCGGGTCCCCCGGTGCACTGTGGAAAGAAGGTGCAGATCCCGGAGGATGGGGATCGGGGCCGGTTCTTAAGGCCGAGCCCGAGGAGAAAGGAGCGGTCGGTCAGCGTACCGACCGAGAGACAAAAAGGCGGTCGCCACGAACGGTGACCCCGAGTAGAATGGAGGCGGATTCCTCCGATGAGGAACCCAGAGTACCGTCCGGTGCGGTGATCCGGCCTGTGGCAGTATCCTGTATAGAAAACGGGAGGAGAGTGCCACTTACCGGGAGTATCGGTGAGAGGAGTCGGGTGTCGCCAGTGGAGCGGAAGGCAGAAAGACGGAGCCCTTCCATTCCTGGGACCGGCGGGTCCAGCGGTGACGAGCGATCCACGCCCACCCTGCGGAGCGGTAAGAGCAGCCCTTGTACTTACCAGGCTCCGGTGACGGCATCCGTAGAGGAGAGGCGGTGTCAGGCCCAGGCGGTGCACGAGAAGGCGGTAGAGCTTCCGGACGTTGTCGTGGAGGAAGAGATCCCGCATGGGGATCCATCGCAAGATGGCGGCGTATCCGGTTCCGGTGATGACGTCACTTCCGGCGGAGGTAGCGGAACGACCGGAGAGAGAACCACAACGCCTCGGCGATCGGGCAGCGCTTCCCGATCACCTGTGACTACCAAGAGCTGGCAGGGTGCGAGAAGAGCCGAGATGGGTGAGGCTCAGCCAGCGGAGAGTCCTCGCAGTGATACTGGACAATCCCAAGGTAGAGAGCGGGTCAGAACCCCGCGGATACCATATGCCCGCCCTTACACTCAAGCCCATGCCATAGTTAAAACCCCTGCCCCTGTCACCTTTTCCCGTGGGTCCACGTCCAGTTTGGGGATGTCGGGAGGGTCCCAGGGAACCGGTGAAGAATGGATTGGGAGAGACTGGCAAGTTACACATCCGACGATGGGTCGGTGGGTGGAGGATATTCGGGGGAGACATCCGAGTCCAGCTGGAGACCTAAAGTGGCCATAGGTAAGTTGGAAGTAAGGCCAAAGAGTGAGAGGTGGTCTAAGTCCCGGTCTACTGGGACATCGGGAGTGTCTTCCTGGGGGGACACGGAGGAGGGAGATTCCCTGGAATCAGAGCCCGAAAAGGTTAGGGAGACCCGGTGGTGGGCCCCATTATTTGAGGGTTATGTGGGGTGGATGGACCGCACTCGGTTCCTTCTGCAAAGGGAAGATGTAGTGGACTACTGGTGGGCTAGAGGGGAATTTACACCGGAAAAACACCAAAAAGAGATGCAGGAGCGGTGGTTCCAAATTTGCCACGGCAGTATCAAGCCCAAGGGTCCTAGTATACTGAAAGACCCCGTAGATCCAGATGAGCCCCTGTCTTGGGTATTACGAGGGAGAGCAGGAAATGCTAACTTGACAAGGTGTAGCCGGGCAGAGAGGGCTATTACTGCCCAGTACAAATACTCCCATGGTCTGGAATATCCCTACGTCCCAGAACCCCTCATGCAGGAGATTGAGGAGAATAGGGACAGATGGCTGCGAGAGACCATACAGGAATATATGGTCAATAAAGGGGGTGCCATTAAGGGCAGCAAAGCTGAAGAGAGGATAGCGCACCTTATGCGGGTGTGGAGCATAGGCAGGAGTGTCTATAAACACAAAGTAGTATACCGGCCTGAAAGGGGGTCGTCGCGTGACTATAGCGTGACCGTCCTGGATATGGGGGGTCGGGAAGTCAAGAAACCTGATCCTCGCCACTATTATTAGGGGGGAACAGGATGGCTGTTGCGTAGGCTAGTGGCTGCTGGTCAGGGCTTGCTTGGCGCAATATGTTGTGAATCTGTAATGTTATACTAATTATGTGTGTCATTCATTTCACAGTGCTTCCTGAAGAAAGGTACTTCAAATTTAGGTCCCAGCCGGGGTCGGTGGGATTCACCAGGGGGAGAATGTAACCATGCTATAAAATGGCTGCAGTCATCTCTCCTGCTGACAGTAAGGCCTGGTAAGTTATGGGCATGCCAGCAGTAATTATGGAGGTTTGCCCTCACACCCTGGTGAGGTGCCCTATGTATGTATGGGAGTGGTCACATGCTCTGAATCCATGATTAGTGATGTCAGAGTTGTGCCAGCCCCCAGAGGATACATAAGGCACAGCACTGTTCAAACGTTAGTTGTTAGAGGAGGAGTTGCTAAGCTGTTGGAAGGTTATGTAAGAGACTATGAGACAAGGAGCAAGTCTGAGTTCAGGCTTGGGAGGAGACAGCTTATAAGACTGTGACCAGGGACCTGGCACAGGGACTATCTCCCTAAGGGGAGATAGGGAATCCACCAATTAGGGAAAGTACAGCTTTCAAAGGGAAGTGCGGTGAACATGAGCGGCTGAGTACACCCACTGTGAGGGGCGGCTGGCCCGCCGCAAGTCAATAAAGATGATCCTGTTAAACCATACCCTCGTGTGTAAGTGTGGAGTGATTACACAGAGGAGTGCACCACAGAGGAGTTCCTCACCAGGACCATCCACAAGCGGACGCTGGGATCCTGATGAGGTGGAGGCGCTGCACTGGATATAGGTAGGACTCAAGCACACTACCTGAGCTGCCTGTCTGGGTTGGCAATCCCCACACAACATCATGCGGGAGACTCAGGAGTCCTGTTGCCAACAGGTGCACCACCAGACACTACACTGTAACGGGGACTGGTTAGACCACAGGAGCCAATGTGAGATTGGGTGGGTCAGGCTAGGCCAGAAAATCTGTTACACAAGTTTACCCAGTCTATCTCTCTACTATTGTACCTGCCTGTCCATAATGGAAGCTTTTGCCCATCCTGTCTACAGTTTGCCTATTTGATGACATCTGAATACTCTCCAACATGAACATTGTCTCTCACATATTTACCTCTAGTACACTTTGAGAGAATAAAAAAAATTGACCCAGATTAATACGATGGGCCATTTATAGTTGAAAGCGAATTTTTCAACGAGAATAAAATACTCATAATAGACAGATACAGGGTATATAAAGAATAACGTTTCATAAACACATATACCAATCCTAGTCATATGGCCGCAGTGAAATAAAATCTACATGAGAAAAATAACAACTCGGATAAATTGTTCATAAAAATATGAGTCTGTTTGACGCAATAGTTACAGTAGGTGGCTCCAGGCCTTGCATCATGATTGTGCTATTTAGCACTACTGTATGTTATGTATAAGAAGAAAATAATCTTACACTTTGAATTTCATTGCATATTGCCTCTCTCTGAAAATGTACAGCAAAGCAGATATTCATACATGCCTCTACGCACTCAGGGAGAGAACATGATGAGATGTTGTGATATGGTGCTGGTGATGAGTGATGCAGGTGATGGAAGATTTTAGGAGTTTGTTTTTCTAATATAAAACAGTTGAAGGTGTCATGTTGTTACCTGGAAGTAACTATACAGGGGGATGGATGTATTATTATTTGAAACTAAGTGTAGATAAGGGCACACAGAGGCACAACAGCCATTACACTTCAGTATGCAAAACTATTAAATGGAAAACGGAATTTGAGTGAAGTAATGCATTATTTATAAAGATATAGTAAGTTATTCTGATTAACAGTAATGGAAGAATCTGAGAGAATAAGAAAAAAGGCTTAGTGTGGCAGTCTTCTTGACTTCTATTTATTTACGCTGTATGCTTTATCCAAATGTTAATGCTCCTTTGCCGACCACCTAAAGAATCCCCAGAACTATGGAGAAATTAACACTATAAAAATGAAGGTCTCAGTCTTCCATATCAAATAACACCTGTTATAGATATGCAAATCTACTGTCAACCAGATTAGGTGTTTTATAAAGCTCAAAATGCAAACTAGCACCAACAAACTGGTGTACCCAAAACAGTGCATTGTAAATGAAATTGTATGTGGTAAGAGATTAACAGATCTCTGAAACAGGGCACCTGGAGTTGCTCCACTGTTCATATGAGGTCCTACTGCAGATGTGCAAAGCTTCTCTGATATAAAGAAAATTCACAAACAGTTTTTTGATTCCTAGACAAGATCCCAAATTTGTGAATACATTTGCCAAGCAAATTAGTGACTATAAATTATTTAAATGCCCTGAACGTGAATTAATGAAAACATTGCTGCATATTACACAAATAATTGTGAAACCACTTCTAGAGATAAAATGAACAACTTTCCTGTTTCACTCAGTTCTACAGTACTCTAGATGTAATTATTTTATTACTGAGCAATGCCTGGTAAATATTTTGCATGTAGTGGCCGTTATCATCGTCAGAGCTGCATTACACTTACAGCATCTCCCTTTGTGTTCAAATTATGACACTAAAATGCACTTTCTGAAAAGTAGAGTAAGTGAGATAAATGAATTGCATCATTTTGGCTGCTTTGATGGTTGAAATGAATTGATACAGCATGTGTTCTGTAATGGTTGTGCATTTTTTAATGATATTAGTGTAACATGCTTTATGGAATGTATAAAAAATGCCCAATACTGTACAGTATATGTTACATAGGAGATACTTAAGACAAAGAACATACCATTTTGTATTTGGGAGGGTGTCCCAGAAAAGGAAATTATATCTTTATATAGCCATGGCTGGTCCAGACTATCTTTCTGCCTTCCTGTCACGTAAGTTCTGATAGCTATAGACTGTGACAGGCTACCCTGTGGGATTTTCCCCCTCCTCATGCAGCCTCCCTGAGTGGCAGGAGAGGTGGTGACACTGGGTCTGTGTGCAGCCAATCAAGGTGCAGACTCTGTGCCCTCCCCTTTCTGCATTGGGAGGGGGAAGGGAGAGGAGTCCACTTCTGCCCCTCCTGGGGCTGAGTGAGCTCAAGATCTGTGCAGAGCACAAGGCCTCAATATTATCTGCTGGCCGGCACCATCCAGGGGTCTCGAACCCATTCTCCACTATGATGCAAACGCTGTGATAACACCTGCAGTGGCTACACCAATAAAGATTATTTTTATATACATCTGCCTGAGTAGAGGTCTATTAGGCAAAGGTATGGGGGAAATGACTGTTATGGCGGGGACTGCCTCCAGCTCTACTGGAGCCTTCTGTGACTGGAGGCGCTGACACCAATGAAGAGATTTAAAACCAGAGACAGAACATGAAACACAGACAGAGCTCAGTGCTACATCCATTGACACAAATATGGTACAATGCATATATATATATATATATATATATATATATATATATATATATATATATATATAGATATAGATATATATATATGTAGATAGATATAGATATCCTTTGAATAAATTGTGTTTTAGTTTAACTCTTTGGCCAAAGTGTTGTAAGCCCTTGAGCCCCTCCAAGGCAGACCACGTCTCAAGGGTCCTAACACTGATATAAATTCTTAATAACCTGTACATTACTAGGAAGAATGATTTATAATAAATCTGTCAAAATTAGTTGCATAGTTCTAAGTCTGATTGAAGCTCTTATTAACCTGTACAATACCAGGAAAAGCACTCTGTATTAGATTTGTCGCAATCAAACTGCATGCAAGTTCCCATGAGTGTGGAAGGTTGAAATGGAGTGAGCTTTAACCATTTAAAAGTGAGTGAAGAGAACTTGAGGATCACCAAAAGCCTGTGCTGTTCCCACACAACATCGCGGAAGCTCATCTCTCCTGGACCCTCACTGGTAACTAGCACCACATAGAGCACCTTGTAGCCTAGGCAAAATCTCCAAGGGGGGAGGGGGGAGGAGGGGGAAGCTGTGCTACATTTACAATACATAATCATATAAGTTCTACAGGAGAAACGTATATGATTCTAGTACAAATCCCAGGTACAAGCAATTTTTTGCAAATGATTGCTAGAACTGATAAATAGTTATAGGTAAATGGGTTTAATTAGCTATGGCAACCGGTCAGCCAAGAGAGAAGAGCAGATGTGTATAACAAGATCAATCCAATTGACAAGCACATTTCCAGAAACGTCACCAGTGTAACTAAATGGAAAACTTTTTTCAGGTGATCCCAATGAGAGCTTGTAATTATTATTGGTGGGGTTGTGAGTTTTGAGCCTATGTAAAAATTTCTGAAAACTTCAAGAAGCATTCCTAGGGAGAAAAAATAAGGGGTGGATTTACAAAGTGGCAGTAAGACCCATAGAACATCTTATAGCTCCCACCATATATACTGTACTAAATAATGCATGATATGGTTCCACAATACATGTTCTGGATGGTATCTTATGGATAAAATACATGTATTATGTATTTATAAAAATGTTTTACCAGGAAGTAAATCATTGAGAGTTACCTCTCATTTTCAAGTATCACCTGGGCACAGAGCTATGATGACAATTGATACATAGTTACATTAAATGAACAGAGGTTATACATTCAATTTACAGACATTTCAGGATAGTTAGAGATAATATATTATTATGGGCATATGTGACAGTTACAGACAAGATTAAAATGTGAGTCTTGAAATGATTTAAATTGGAAGCAATTTTGAGAGTCTCTGGTACGATGCTCCAGTCGCCAGGTGCACGGTAAGAGAAGGAGAAGCGACCAGATTCCATGTTTAACCATGGTACCATAAACCATCTTTTAGAGTTAGATCTCAGGTGATAAGTGCTGCATGTGGTAGGAGTGAGGAGCTTGTTCAGATAGGTGAGTAGCTTGCTCAGAAAATGTACTTTGCATCTGGACTCAACGGATAAGCAATTTAGTTCTTGCAGCGTTTCACATATATCAGGTCCTCTATCATTGGCATTAGCATCTGCTTTGTGATGCACTTTCTAACCAGCGGTCTTAGAGAGGATTTGTTCCTATAAAGTACTCCTAGTTTAGAATAAGTTTTGGATGACATAGGGGGCTATGCACTAAGCTCCGTTAAGTCACTTTTAGACCGCAAAGTGCTCTTCGATCGTGATTTTTGGCTCAACCCGATGCACTAAGCTACGCAAACAGGCACTTTGCGGTCTAAAAATTACTTTTTTCAGGGATTTTTCTAAGTCCAACTTTGCTCGATCGCAGCCCTGTTTGCGTTAAATTCTGCCCTTAAGCGGGATGCACTAAGCAACGCAACCTTAGCAAACGTGAAAGTTGCTTTGATCAGAACACGTCAGGTCAGAGTAGATGCAAAGAAATCTGGACTTAGAAAAAATTCTTGCTTTTTATTTTTGCATGCGCAAAACCCATACAGCAGGCCAGCAGGTGTCCCCGGCTGACCCCGCGGGGGTCCCGACGGAGTCCGGGGGAACCCCGCGGCCGTCCCGGGGTCCCCACGGCCGTCCTGGGGTCCCCGCGGGAGTCCCGGGGTACTCGCGGGACTGCGGTACCAATGTTGCACCTCCAAAAATAAGAAACAACAATTCTAACTAAATACACCCCCCTAACACATACTATACTGCTGCGGCCGAGTTTATTCGAGCATTTGCCCGTTCTCAGCCGCAGCAGTAACCTGGCGCGCGCCGGAGGGTGCCGGGCGCGCGCCGAAGCAGCGGAAGAGCGCCCTCCGATCGGGGCGCTCTCCCTCCCGCTGCCGGGTCCGCCGGGTCCCCCGGAACCCCCTGCCGCCGTCCCCCACATCGCGGGACACCAGGGCTCCCTTGGGGAGCCCTGGACGCGCGTGCAGGGGGCGCAGGCACCCGATGACGCGGCACGCTGAGGGAGTGCGGCTAGCACGCCGGGGCATCCCCCGGCTTGCGGTGCTCGCCGTACTCGAATTAAACGTGTCGGTAGTGTACAGTAATGGCCAAAATTACTATTATCCAAATATGGATAATAATGCATTTGGCCATTTTAAATACATATAACATTCAATAAATACAGTCAAAACATATTACACTTACCTTTTACAGGAACCCCCGATAAAGGCCGTCTTCATCCTCATCTTCATTCTGCCCATGCCCCTACGGTGCTACAAAACATGCACAACAATTACAATAGCCAATGTAATGTCCCCTAACCCCTTAATCACCATAGCGGTTATTAACCGCTACAGTCATTAAGGGGTTAACCCACCCTCACCCACCACTCGGGAGGCCTACATAACCTCCCACTTTAACCCCCCACCCCGTGAGGCCTAATCACCCTCACCCACTACCCACAAGGGAGGCCTACCCACATACCCTTGGTGCCAATACCCCCTCCCCCCAACCCCAGTACCCACAATAAAAACAATACACAGCCCCACATTAAACATCATCATTCTATTTATTAAATACATTACCCACCTCCTGTGCCCCCCCCCCATAAATACATGATTTATCCTTACATACAGAGTTCATACCCAAGCCCCGCGCGAGTCCCCAGTGGGCTGGCGGGTACCAGTAACTTGTTTCACACAGGTTCTGGAGGCCTGTTCGTGGGTCCCTCCAAGCGCCATGGCCCCCAGGTGGTCTCCTTGGGTCACCGTGGGCCACAATTGTGTCCCCACGGTAGGCCCGCGTATGTTTGGGAGCCCCAGGTCAGACCCACAGGTGTCTGCGGGGCCTCTGGTGGTTCTCACGGGGGTCTGAGGAACTCACGAGTGCTCACTACGGGTCTGCGGTGCCCCCACGGATGTGGGACCACCGGTTCATTCCCGCACCTATGGGTCCGCGGTGCCCCCACGGATGTGGGACCACCGGTTCTTCCCCGCAGACTACGGGTCTGTGGTGCCCCCACAGATGTAGGACCACTGCTTCATCCCCGCAGGTGTCACCCGTGGAACCACCAGCCTGATACCCGTGAGATACCCGATTCCCCTGAGGAAGTGTGCATAGACACACGAAACGCGTAGGGCGTTCTTTTATTCTCTGGACATTAAGGGACACTCAAGGGACAAGCAGGTTCAGTGCTGAGTTTTGCAGCTTGGTGTGGAGGACCAGAAGAGTGGATATCGCCGCTTCCCTTGGCTTCCCTTGGCTTCGTCGGACGGGTCTGCCAGGCCTTGACGTCACGTCCGGTGACGTCACTACCGGTCCCGGCACACATCGGAGGCGTCATTTCCGGTACCAACCAGGATACACGGAGGAGCACACGGCGTTCTTGGCGCTCTGAGGATTCTCTACACGTGGAGCCTATATCCTACCATCTTATGTCAGTAACCTGTTGACGTCCTGTGAGTATTACTCAGGTTTTACCAAACCGGATTGGCATCCCTAACATTGTCCAGTTTTTTATAATCTAGTTATATTAAACTACCTTTTACTATTAGCTTTGCTTTTGTGTCTGTATGTCTTGTTAGTGTTGTTAGTCAGTATGTGAGTCCATCTCTGTGTGAATATTCATAACAGTGTTGCACTAATCATCTCTCTTTTCATTCCATGTTCCAATCCCACGAACGAATCCCCACCAGGTCACCTCAAGATTAAGGGACAGCAGACCACTTTGGGACTCCAATTACTTCCATTGGACTTTCATTATTCCACCTAATTGGTCTAATTAGGCGCCGGTATCTCTTTGTTTTTAAACCGTTAAAGAGAAGTTACCATCATACAAAATAGAAGGACACCAAAAAATAAAATATACAAAAGCAAGCCTCACTCTGACCTAAAGTACACCATAGAAGGTGTACCTGTTCCGGTTTGGAAGGGGTGTTTCAGCGGGCCTCACGAGGCAGAAAAAACGTAGCAACTGCTGGACTGTGTTGTGAAGTGTCCTTTATTAAAGCATGGTTAAAAAGAGGGGGGAAAAAGGATGCCCCTGCACCTCTAACGCGTTTCACCCAAGCATGGGCTTGGTTTTTGACGCTATAAAGATGGCGGCGGCACTGGCACCCGATGTCCCATACCGGGGCCTGTAACTCGGGAAGCAGGGGGTCTCTGAGGCAGAAATCAATGCGGTTCAGCTCAGGGGACCCCCTGCTCCTGCACACTATTATTTAAAATACATTAATGCTGCTTCATTACCATAGCGGATAGCCGCTACGGTAATGAATTATTGTTTATTGTTTTGTATGTTTTAATACTAGTGTAGATGAGCAGGGGGTCTCTTGAGCTGAACCACATTGGTTTCAGGTCCAAGGACCCCCTACTTCAGGAGATACAGGCCCCTTTATGGGGTGCCGGTATCCCCTGCAGAATGTAAATAACCCGGTCACGTGACACTGGAGCTTTAAACTGCAGGGGATACCGGCACCCCATAACGGGGCCTGTAACTCCTGAAGTAGGGGGTCCTCGGACCTGAAATCAATGCGGTTCAGCTCTGGAGACCCCCTGCTCATGTACACTATTATTAAAATGTATTTATTTAGTGTACGATCGCCTGTAACAGTCTTGCATGGAGATAGCAAATCTCCATGCAAATGTTACATGCGGCTTTTTTTTCTATCAGCTAGCGAACGGAAAGGTTCAGAACGCTAGCAGGGGAAAAAAAAGCAAACCGTACGCTGTGGCTGTTTGAGCTATTTTGAGCAGGTACGTTAAAAAATGGCCTCAAGGCCGTAGTGCATCGCGTCCCCGGCTTCACTTTTTAACGAACCTGCTTTTTGGCCAAATCAGAACACAAAGCCAATGAGCTTAGTGCATAGCCCCCATAGTATCAATATTCAACCCAAATGTTTAATGGGAGTCACGCCATATTACCAGATACTTAAAACAAGTGACAGGGCCTAGAATGGGTTAGTTGGTTCTGATCTGTAGCTTTAGAAATATAGCCTTAGTCCCAAACACCATCACTGCAGTTTTGCCTATGTTCACAAACTGTTTTTGGTGGAAATCCAGTATTGAATTCTTGAAAAATTAGACTGAATTATGTGTCCAAGGTCAGTGAGACTAGTGCTGTGAGCATATAAATTAATTAAACCACCCCAATAAAGCCCTACATTTCTCCTCACTTGTACATTTAGAAACTTTAACCCACAACAGTTTCTGGCTGACCTTACCAACTGCCCTTGGTACAGATTCGACTGCATTCCCGACCCTGATTCTGCGCTCGACTATTTCCAATCCGAGTTCTTAAAACTCAGTGATACGCATGCAAACCACAAACATGAACCTCATTCTGAGAGTACCCTAATAGCCCCATCCCCTCCCAACACTGCTCACAATTTTCAATTTGTCCCAGTATCCGAAGAGGAGATTACACAAGCGCTCCTTAAATTA
Organism: Ascaphus truei; assembly: GCF_040206685.1. Taxonomy (NCBI): domain Eukaryota; kingdom Metazoa; phylum Chordata; class Amphibia; order Anura; family Ascaphidae; genus Ascaphus; species Ascaphus truei. The sequence goes on from NC_134486.1 coordinate 82,898,595, forward strand.
AAACTAAGCCGCCAATGTAGACCTGACTTACTGCAATCTACTGTAAGTTCCTAAGACTCGGTGCCCCAGCCATTGCCAAACCAATTGCTTCGATAGTCAACTCTATTCTGTCTGCAGGCCACATCCCTAAGACCTGCAAACTGCCTGAGTTGTCCCAATCTTCAAAAGTGGGGACAAAAACACTTGCTCAAACTACAGGCCAATCTCTTTTCTCTCAATACTATCCAAAGTCATGGGAAAATGTGTTCACTCCCAATTAAGCGATTACTATACCAAGACAAATTTCCCTAGCCAATTCCAATCTGGCTTTCACCCTAAACACTCCATGGTAACTACGCTGCTAAAAGTTTGCAATGATCCTGTGTGGAATGGAACTGGGACAACTCACTAGTGCAATATTCCTAGATTTTGCAAAGGGTTTTGATACTGTTGATCATGTTATCTTGCTTAACAAACTCCAGTGCTTTGGAATAGGGAAGCATGTTTTAACTGGTTGAATTCCTACCTATCAGGTAGATACCAACATGTGTCCATCTCAGGCTGTAACTTTGACCCCTTGGATATCACCTGTGGTGTCCAGCAAGGCTCTGTTCTGGGGCCCCTACTCGTCTTTGTGTTCATCAATGATCTTCTTACAGCTTGTAAGGGAGCTTCAATACACATGTATGCAGATGACACAATCCTATTTGCACACATCCCTAGCCTCTCCAACCTTGAACACATACTTCAATCTGACTTTTTGAGACTTGAAAATTGGATTTCCCAAAACAAACTGTTTTTAAACACTGACAAGACTGTAACAATGGTATTTGGGACCAAGGCTACATTTTTAAAGCTTCCAATGACTGAGCTCCAGATCAGAACCAACACTAAAACCACCCTAACTTGTTTTAAATACTTGGGCATATGGTTTGACTCCCATTTAACATTTGGGATGCATAGTGATACCCTGAACTCCAAAACCTATGCAAAACTAGGTATACTTTACAGGAACAAATCCTACTATGTCTGCTGGTCAGAAAGCGTATCGCACAGCAGATGCTAATGCCAATTATCGACTATGGGAACATAGTATACGGCTTGGCACCCCAAACCCACCTTAGCAAACTTGATACCCTCTACAATTCAATATGCCATTTTGTTCTCCAAAGCAACTACAACACACATCACTGTGAAATGCTCAAAGAACTAGATTGGTCATCACTTGAGTCTAGGTGCAAAGTTCACCTTTCCTGTCTTGCCTTCAAATACTTTCTGGGCAAGCTACCCATCTATCTGAACAAGCTCCTCACCCCTACCACACACAGCACCTATCATCTGAGATCTGACTCCAAAAGACTGTTCATGGTCCTAAGGTTCAGCAAAGTATTTGGCCGTTCCTCCTTCTCTTACCATGCACCCCACAACTGGAACAATCTACTGGAGACTCTCACAGCCACCACCAGTCTAAGTTCTTTCGAAACTAAAGCTGTCTCACATTTTAATCTGGTCTGTAACTGTTACATACGCCTATAATATATATTATCACTAACTGTGCATGCAATTTCTTATATAATGTATACCCTGTTCACTTATGTAAGTATGTATTGTAACCATGTATTATTTGTCATCTTAACTCTATTCCCATTACATATTTGAAAATGAGAGGTAACTCTCAATGTATTACTTCCTGGTAAAACATTTTATAAATAAATAAATATAAGATTGTATTATCCGCATACATGTGTATTGAAGCTGCCTTACAAGCTGTAGATAGATTATTAATGAAGAGTGAAAAGAATAGGAAACCCAGAATAGAGGCTTGTGGGACCCTACGGGTGACATCCAAGGGGTTGGAGTTAGAACCTGAGATAGACACACATTGGGATCTACCCGATAGGTATGAGTGAATCTGTTTAAAGCATGCTCCCCTTTTCCAGAGCACTGAAGCTTGTTTAACAAGATAATATGATCAACTATGTCAAGAGACTTTGCGAAATCTTTAAATATTGCATCAGTGAGTTGTCCTAGTTCTATTCCACACTGGATTTTATTGCAGAGCTTTAAGAGGGTAGTTACCGTGGAGTGGTTTGGGTGAAAGCCAGATTGGAGTTGGCAAAGGAAATTTGTCTTGGTATAGTAGTTGCTTAATTGGGACACATTTTTCAATGACTTTGGATAGTATTGGGAGAAGAGAGATTGGTTTGTAGTTGGAGAAAATGTTTTTGTCCCCACTTTTGAAGATTAGGACAACTCTAGCAGTTTTCCCGGTCTGTGAAATATGACCTGCAGACAAAATAAAGATGATTAGGGAAACAAGCAATGAGGCAATGATTGGGGCACTAAGTTGTGGGAACTTTGATTGCACTAGGTCAAGTCCATATTGGCTGTTTAATCTTAATGTGAGGAGCACCTGTGTAATCTCCACTTCAGATACTGAGACAAATTGCAAATTGTGAGCACTGTTGGCAGGGGGTCATAGGGGTCCTCCAAGGTTGAGCTTCATGGTTGTATTTAGGGTTGCGCTTTGATAGTAGAGAAGCAGCACATCCCACAAAGCATTAATTGAATGCGTTTGCAATGCCAGTGTGATTTGTCAGAGTAGTATCATTCTTTTTGTTACTAGATGGTTGTTGATGGGTAGAAGGTTGGAATATATTGTTGATGGCCTTCCCGAAATTTGCTGGATTTAATATATTTTGGTAAATATTGTCTGTGTAATTTCGGGCTTTTGTGTGCCTTGTTTGCCTTGTGCATGTATTCTGCAGGGATTCAAAGTTATTAAGATCCTTGGTAGGGCCAGTTACGTTGTATCTTTTCCACAAGGCATTTCTAAAATGGTAAAGTGCAATAAGGTTCGATGTAATTCATGGAAGGTGGGCCCCCATACTATTATTCCCCATTGTGGGGTATGGGTATCACAGAGTTTTAAGAACTCTGTTTGGAAATAGACAGTTGTAGAATCACAATCTGGTATGATTCTGTACAAAGGGCAGTTGGTAAGATCAGCCAGACATAGGTGATGGTTATAATTTCTAAATGTCCGCATGAGTAGAACTTTAGGGCTTGACTTGGATATTTAATTTTCCTTCCACAGTAGACTATTGCATGGTTATTGAAAATGTCAGGCAGGGTACCAGAGTATTGGTTCTGTTGGGACATGACAATAGAATCCAATCAAGCAAGGAATGGTTACCAGATTTTAGACTTGTCCATGTGGGTTGGGAAATCAGTTGGGTAAAATTTAGTGACTTGAATTGCGTCCAGATTTTCAAGTCAATTGAAGTTTTAAAAATAATCCCCAAGAACTAACAGCTCATTCTTCCCATTCAGAAAGGAAATTTTGTCAAGCAACTGAATGATCAGCCAGGGATTGAAGTGGGACTTTAGGGGGCGGTAGATTCCAGCCATAAGAATATGTTTAGGGGGAGGCAACTTTTACCAACTACCATTTCAAAAGAGAATGGTCTTGGGGGGTAATTTAGCAGCATTCATTGTAAGGAGTCGTCAATATAAAATAACACCCCTCCTCCACTCTTTGACCTGTCTTTCCTAAAAATTGAGTATCTCCTTTACGGAGATACTGTAGATGCATCAAGGGTTTTAGGCGTTATCTATATTTCGGTGAGAATGATGGCTTTAGGCTTATGCAAAAGGCACCATGCTCACCATTATGGCGTTTTATATGATAATGTGCTCATCAAGGAAGGTTTAATATTTAAGCAATATCTACTGAACAGTTCTAGTCATACTGTTAAAGCCATCAGAGTTTTCTCAAAACCGTCTGGATATGGAGCAATTTTATAAAACTGCAGTCACCGCTACAACCAAATAAAAATAATCACTCGGCTGTCTAGTATTCCATGGTATTTGGATGACTGCTTGATTATTTAATGTGATTAAAGAACTGGATAAAGAAAATGAAATAATGTAAATAAACAATGCTGAATTTATATACATTTGTAAAACCCGCCTTGATAGATTCATACAGGTACAATAGATACAACATGAGATTTGCATCAATAGAATATCACAATGCTTATTGGCAACGCATCTTGTTACCCTTCGTGGTCTTGGTCCATAGTCAGTGGAATGGAGGTTGTTGCTTTCGAAGACATTTTGAAGACATGCAGGTTGTTGCTTTCGACATTTATGCTGTGTCCTTTCATCTGTAGCTCTCTCAGTTCGTTTGCTGTTTCGCTACTAAGGGTCAGCGTACTGTATGCATATGACTTCTTCTATCAGGAACATAATTCTAGAACCAAATTCTTTGTGACTCAACTCTTTGTCACTTCCTATTTCTTGAAAATGCATCATTAGCCAATAGTTTTTGTGGTACTGTATCTGGCTCATCCCCATTGCCTCCATATTTCTCTGTTACATTTATAGTGTTTTTGGTTCCTCTAATTACTTCCTTCTCTCATCTCAATGAAAATCAGCCTGGTATCTGTAAATCCTTTCATTATAGGTCATGGTTTTGTTTTGTCAAATTGATCATACTAATCATTCTCTTTGATGCTTTTTATACATCCACAATGTAATCCCCTTTTTTCATCCTGGGAAGCTGATTTTGATTTCCTTTGTGCCTACTTTCAGCCGCTTTAAAGTCTCATAAATGACATCATCCCAGGTGTTTTAACTAAAAACAATAGGAAGCTGTAAAACTATTATGATTGAGCAGTTACAGACAAAGATGCATTGGCGTAATACAATTAGTTAAAAATATTTCAGATGTGTTTTAAGATGGGCATGATAATTCAACAAATAATCCACATTCTACACAACAATAAGCAAAATATATGCTACAGTACAATAATACAACAAAATGATTAGAATTTCAGAAACATTATGAATTCATTATTAACATTTAGAAACCATGTTCATACAATATCAATTAAGTAGGATCATAACTGTTATTGCAAATTTGGAGCAATTGGTTTCAGTTTTTATGTAATTCTAACAATGTATGATATGTTGTATTATTGAAACATTAACGGCTAAAGTTCCTAATAAACAGGAAAACCCAGCATTTAAAATTACTGTATGACATTGTCTAATTTAGTGCTTTGCATTTGCAAAAACAAAATGCATAATCATAAAACTCGTAAATATGGTAATTCTATTATCAACTGCTCACGGTTTGAACATCTCATAGTAACCCATTACATCTGGACAATATCATAAAAGAGCTTTCCCATCTACAGATGTAGCAGGGGCTACTGCATCCTATGGTGTGTAACGGTGAGATGTGTAAGGATCCGCGCGGCGGGTATACCCGCGTCCAGCGCATCCTTACTTTTTTCACAGGCCATTCGGGCTCTCCGGCTGCATTCCCTTCTCCTGGCTGCTGTCCCAGCATCTCCAGCCCATGCGCGTCAGCCCTACATTCAAGCCGCCATTAGTTGGCACCGGGCGCCTGACTCCGCATCCGCTGACGTGGCACATGCTCCTTGCGTGTCTCCATTCCGGTCCCGTCAGCTCCGCCTCCCCGCTTCTTCTTCCTTACCTGACCCTTCCGCTCTCTCTTCAGATTCCCCAGGGCAATGTCCCCTCCATAGTATCCCGTGAAGGATCAGGCCCCTCAGACTTACAGATACCTACCCCCAGTAAATACATGGGAGATCCGCTTGCATGTCGCAGTTTCTTGAACCAGTGCGAGATACAATTTGAGCTGTCACCTTCTCGCTTCCCCACGGATCATACTAATGTAGCCTACGTGTATTCCCTCCTCACCGGTGATGCCTTAGCCTGGGCCTCACCAATCTGGGAACTGAAACCCGAACTTACTTACAATTATGCCAATTTCAAAAGAGAGTTCTGCTTAGTGTTTCACACTCCTGGACACAGTGTTATGGCGGCATCTTCTTTGTTCCATATTTTGCAGGGTCGGAGATCAGTGGCACGTTATGCTCTGGAGTTCCGGACTGGAACGATGGGGCTCTCTTCGCCGCCTTCTGGCAGGGGCTTTCGGAAACCTTAAAGGACGAATTGGCGGCACGTGAGAGGCCATCCTCCTTAGAGGCCCTGATCACTCTGTGCGTTCGGGTGGACCAAAGACTTCTGGAGAGGCGGGCTGAATGTCAACCTCTTCGTACTGCTACTTCTTTGTTTTCTAATTCCAGATCTCCTCTTCCTGTACTGCCCGCACTGGAAGCCCCGGAACCCTTGCAACTGGGCACTCATCACCTCCCTACTACTGAGCGACTTTGTCGGAGGAATGAGGGCTTGTGCTTCTATTGTGGTTCTCCTGGGCACATCCTACCACGCTGTCCTGCGAAGCTGGGAAATGCCAACGCCCAGTGAGGTATGGGGGAATCTCACTGGGTACCATCTCTGCTTCCTCTTTCCCCTCACAGCGTCTCCCTAAACGTCTCCTATTGTCGGTACTCCTTAGCACGAGAATATCCAGACCCCTGCTCAGGCCTTCCTTGATTCTGGTTCCGGAGGAAATTTCATAAACCAGGCGTTCGCTACTCAGCATAACATTCCTCTCCGGGAGAAGGCCTTTCCGGTCAGATTAGAGGCGATTGATGGTCGACCACTGCAGCCAGCCTTTATTACCTTGGAGACATTTCCTCTAGAACTCTCTATGGATGATGGACATTCTGAAATTATCTCTTTTGATGTCATTCATTGTCCTTCAGTTCATATCATCCTGGGCTTACCATGGCAGCAATTACACAATCCCTTCATCAATTGGACGGTCGAGGTTCCTGTTTTATGGAGATCCTCTCAAGTAGGAGTGTCTGCTCCATCTGCAGCGGTATTGGCCGTCCTGGAGACCACGTCCCCACAAGACGTCATCCTTCTGGACGTCTACTCAGAGTTCCTGGATGTCTTCAGTAAGGCCAAATCTGAGGAGCTTCCCCCTCATCGCCCTTTTGACTGCCCGATAGACTTAATTCCGGGTGCTCCATTTCCCAAAGCCAGGTCTTATCCATTGTCATTGCCTGAGACTGAGGCCATGTCCGAGTATATCTCTGAAAACCTTGCAAAGGGCTTCATTCGGAAATCTAGTTCTCCCGCTGGAGCAGGATTCTTTTTTGTAAAGAAAAAGGATGGGACGCTTCGCCCCTGCATCGATTTCCGCGGCTTGAACAAGATTACCATAAAAAATCGTTACCCTTTGCCTCTTATTCCTGAGCTCTTCGATATGCTGCAAGGCGCGACCATTTTCTCCAAACTTGACCTACGAGGAGCATACAACCTGATTCGCATCCGCAGTGGAGATGAATGGAAGACCGCGTTCAACACACGCAGCGGTCATTATGAGTACCTGGTGATGCCGTTCGGGTTGTGCAATGCCCCTGCAGTCTTCCAAGACTTTATGAACGAGGTTTTTCGTGACCTATTGAACTCTTGTGTAATTATCTACTTGGATGATATCCTCATTTTTTCAAAGATCCTCGAAGAACACATTCTTCATTCCAAGATGGTGCTCTCTCGTTTACGGGCCAACAAACTCTATGCCAAGATGGAGAAGTGTGTCTTTCATCAATCCTCTACTACCTTCCTGGGATACATTGTCTCGGATCAAGGCTTCACCATGGATCCGGAGAAGCTCAATTCCGTACTCGAATGGCCTCAACCTAACTCCTTAAAAGTGATTCCGCATTTCCTCGGCTTCGCAAACTATTACAGGAAGTTTATAGCTGGCTTTTCTACTTTGGTGGCACCCATTACGGCTCTTACCAAAAAGGAGGCCGATCCGTCCTCATGGCCATTGGAAGCCACCCGGGCCTTTGAATCTCTTATAAAAGCCTTTGTCTCAGCTCCTATCCTGCGACATCCCATCCACACCCTCCCCTTTACTTTGGAAGTTGAGGTCTCCGACGTAGGAGCTGGGGCGGTTCTCTCTCAAAGTACTTTTCCAAAGACAAATTACACCCCTGTGGGTTTTTTTCTAAAAACATTTCTTCTGCAGAAAGAAATTACGACGTGGGGAACAGGGAATTGTTGGCCATCAAGATGGCTTTACAAGAGTGGATACATCTCCTGGTAGGAACCAAAGAACCCATTTCGATCCTGACGGACCACAAAAATCTCTCTTACATTGAGGGCGCTCATCGCCTTTGTCCTCGTCAAGTTCGTTGGGCGCTGTTCTTTTCTAGGTTTAACTTCACCATCTCTTATATTCCTGGGACAAAGAATATCAAAGCGGATGCACTTTCCCGCCAGTTCATGACTGAGGAGAAGTCACATGATATCCCGTAGAATATACTATCTCCACAATTGTTTATTTCTGCCGCTTCCTTTGACATTCTAGACAACATTTTGGAATCTCAGACTCAGGTTCCCAAAGGGTTGGAAATTCCAGATGGTCGTCTTTACGCGGCTCCACGTTTTCATATCAAAATTCGTCCAGTGCATCTTTACCTTTTTCACAGACCATTCGGGCTCCCCGGCGGCATTCCCCGCTCCTGGCTGCTGTCCCCGCACCTCCAGCCCACGCGCATCAGCCCTACAGGTGCGCGCGCATTCAAGCCGCCATTAGTTGGCGCCAGGTGCCTGACTCCGCCTCCACTGACGTGGCACACGCTCCTTGCGTGTCTCCGTTCCGGTCTCGTCAGCTCCGCCTCCCCGCTTCTTCTTCCTTACCTGACCCTTCCCCTGTCCATCCCTCTGCTCCTCCCCTTCGTCTGTCTGCTCCTGGATCCTCCGGTGCGCCTTCCCCATTCTCCGCCTCCTCGGATGTCACGCACATGTCCTGCACGCCCTTTCCCCATCAGCCTTGCCCCTCAGGTCCTCCTTCCCTTTCGGTCCCTTCCCTCGTCCGTCCCTCCACTCCTCCCCTTACTCTTACCACTCCCTTTGCCTCTAGCAATTCTCCTCTATCTGGGTCTTACCTAGTTCACTTCTCTGTTCCTCCCCTCTCTCCCATTGGTCCCAAAATTTCACACTCTGCTCTCCTATTAGGTCCTTCTTCAGGCCGCTCCTCCGTCACTCCCCTTTCTCTGATTGGTCCCAGCCCCCTATATAGTTCCCTTTCACCATTTCCTCTTTGCTCTGCATAGCTTCTGTACCTTGATGCTGTCTGCTGTTGCCTGGCCTCTCTTGTCTTTTCAGTGCTTGCTCCTGTCCCTGGAAATTCTCTTGACCTCCCTGGATTTGACCTTTTGCTTTGGACACTACTACGCTGCTCTCTGGAACCCTTTGGACCTCGCTTTGGACTTTCTACGCTGCAGACTTCTACAACCCTTGGACATGGCACACGGAAAATCTACTACGCTGCTCTCTCCACTCCATGACCCAGGCTTACAGACAATCGATTACGCTGCCCTCTCCAACCCACGACCCTTGGCATACGAACCCTTCTACGCCGGAGCTGTCAAGTACGGTATCTTTTAACATTCTAGTTACCCGGACCACCTACGCTACTTCCACACTCTGGCCGTGCCCCCGTTTGCTGCTAGGTGTGTGGTTTTACCCTTTCCACCTCAGTCCCGGGGTCTCGTCTGGCTTGTGGGCAGGCCGAGTGTTACAAGATGTTATGTGATACAGTATTCTAAGAGCAACCTAAATTGACATTTGTGTTGTCATTCTGCTGCCCTCCAGTTCCATTGCTGTTTGGTCGCCAAAGGCCAGCATATGCACACCGTGACTCATTCTTGTGGATCTAGGAAACCTTCTGGAGCTCTTGGAATATAATAGGGCTGCTTCCGCATCCAGGCACAGAATTCTGGACCCAAATTCTTTGTGGCTCGTTTAACCCTTTGTCACTTCCTATTTCTGGAAAATACATTAATACCAAGTATTTTTGTGGTACTGTATCTGGCCCATCCCCATTACCATTGAATCCTATGGAAAATATGAGATATTCTGAGTTACAGTATAATGCAGTATTCTGCATTATGAGCAGATGAAATAAGCATTGCTACAGCTGTACTAAGAAAGTATAGTTTATGCTAAAACAAACCTTAACCAAAAAACAAATTTTAATCCCAAAGTTCATTAAAAATCGTGTGATTATTTGTTAAAGTTAGCAAGTTTTGCCATATTTTAATAAAAAATTAGGCCTATTCATTTTTTTTGTTGTGCAAATGACCAAGAAGCATTCAAATGAACTTTGTGTGATTTTTTTTCTTCCTTAAGGTATTTGACGGAAATGAAGTTGAAAATATTCCCGCATATCTATCCAGCATTATTCGTAATAATTTAATAATCATTATATGATGATCTCTAGCAGCAAAGTGGCAGACATTAGTTCCTGTGATTTCTCCACAAGAAGAGCCATTAACATAGTTACATATAATCAGAAAATTAAAATAAATCTTTACTGTAAAGCCTGCCAATAAAATTGAAACCATACCTACATTAACACATTATTCATGATCCATTCACTAACATATGTATCTAACAAAGAGATTCATTTTAAAGTGGATAAGAAGCAAAATATATTTTATAATGTATTTATAAAAATGTTTTACCAGGAAGTAATATTGAGAGTTACCCCGTTTTCAAGTAAACCCTGGGCAAATATGGTGACATTAAATGGACAAGGTTATACATTATATTTAAAGACATTTCATGATGTGCTCATTGGCATATATCTTTACCCAGAATCCCTATCACTAACTCTCTTGAAGCAGCCAGTGTTCTTTTCTTGAATATACTGCCACCCTAAAGATGACGTCAGATGAGATGTTTTTAACAGATAAGATCTTTTGTTATTAACTGGGTTCCTGTTTTATGATGAACAACATTTAAAATACCGATATCCCTTAAGAGAGATTTCCCTCATCCAGCGACAGCAGTGTAATGAACAAAAGAGCCCTGTCTGCTTCCTCAGAGAGTCAGTAATGAGGATGATTTTAAGCTGGATAAACACCTGCTTAAAGACCAGTGTGGCTCTGAAATACTGTAATCAAAATGTGATGGTGATCTTCTCTATATTGTTTCATATATTTCCAAGAATCCTTGGCTGTGTGGAATTGTATACATAATTTCTATCATAATACATATAGCATGATGGCTATTGTTTCAGCATGCTGGATATTCCTGTGTGAGCTGGCATTTTATATATATATATATATATATAGTGTATGTAACAGTGTTTCCCCCACCCAATGGTAGATTCCCCTGTTACCAAGTCTATGGTGCATGCTACCTGTTGGCTCACAGAATGCTGAGTGGTCCGCTGATTGTTGTGGGGACTGCAGGACAGGACTCTGGGGTATATACCCAACATTTATTCCATGGTACACAGCGCCTCCATCTGCTGTAGGCTCCAGATGTATGGAGGATATCCCACAGTAGAACGGTTTCCTCGCCCCCCAGAAAGATTACACACCAGGCGGGAGGTATAGATAACTGGAACCGGTTTTATTCTTCTACAAACACAGTATCAAGGCAGCCCTGCCCAATACAGTCACTGATCTGGTCTCCAAACTTAGGATGGTCCCTGGACCTTCACTACTGGTCAAGGACCCCCGCAGCAGTCCCTGCTCTTCCCTGGCCCTCTAGCAGGACCAGGGGAAAAGGTAATCACACTCTCCCCCTTAGGGAAGAGGACAGGGCTTGCCAGTGCACAGCAGCCCTGCGTGATACCTTGTCTCTCTCAACGGTAGAGACACTAATGAATTTGGGGTTGCAACTCCCTTAATTACCGTAGGGGAAGGTACTAGGTCTGAACACCGGCAGAACACAGACCTAGTTCCACCTCCTCCCCTGTCACTCAAGGGCGCTGACTGTGTGAGGAAAACCCATAATTGGTACTGGCACTGCCTGCTCTTACCAGGGCTTGTGTGCCAGGGAGGGCAGACTGGTAGCCAAACCAGGTGTGGCTACATGTATAAAATTTAGTGTTTTAGGTGGCTTGTTTTGCACACTATTGGAGCAGTTTTCTCATTGGTTAAGTTATTGAACCAACAAATAATGTATTTGTACTGTAGCAGTTGACCTGGAAACTAACATTTTTTTCAGGTGGAAGCAAACCCAGTGTGGTTTCCTATATTATATAAAATCATCTTCTTATCAATATATTGATATGTACAGCAGATTCAATAAATATTGTTAAGTAAACTGTGTTAAAGATGTTTATACTGAGCCCTTCAATCCTAATTCGTCTGCCATTTTGTAATGTACCCCGCAAATGTCTTAAGCCGCAATCCTGGCTACTGGTTTTTATTTATTTTCATTTATTTCAAAACAGGGTGTCTCTGGAGCTGCATTAATGTTTATCCAAGAAGAACCAACAGAAAATAACATAAATGTTTGCCCAAGAAGGACAAACAGAAAATAAATATATTTTCTGTATATTGGTCCCTGGAGCTGAGCTGCGCTATTATCAGCTTTGGGACCCCTCCGGTCCCACATATACCTACAGTTATCAGTGCCAGGATCTCCTTTCTGTCCAAGTGCGGGCCAATAGGAAGCTGCAACGGCACTGTGTGTCACAAGAAACTTAGTAAATAAGTCAAGACAATAAAGAATTATGTCATTCAATAAATACATTATTGCCCTGTGTATCTAGTAATTTATTTGTAAACGTTCCCCGAACCTTGATGTCTTACAGATGCGGGCACCAATCTCTGTGAATTCCTCAAGTGACGTTTCCCGGGCATCCCCTTGGCTGGCCACGGTAAATAGATGGCGAGTTAGCGGCGAGTTAGCGCTCAGACAGAATTATTATTTGTGTGGTTGCAGTTCAGTGTGTGTCCAGCAGATGGCAAAGTGAATGTCTTTGCCCATGGGGGACATTGGATGCTACAGTACATACAGCATATTGTGAAACCCTAACTCAAGCGCTACACCTATTAATGTGTGACATACACGTGAACAAAACCAACTGTGATTAACAAGAGGTAAAAGCTGCCAAAGGTTTCCCACAAAGCAAATATCTCAATTTGCATACAGGACCAAGAAAATAAACGGAGGATACCTGGCGCTTAAAGAGTCACTGTGTCCTTTTGAAAACAGTCCAGTCTTTAAAGAGTGTCTCAAAGTCCAAAACTTGAAGTGGATTGCTGTAGTTTTTCTTCACTGCTGCAGCTCTTCAATACACCTGAAATTGATACAAGGGTACACCATTGCGCAGTACTACTGATGTTGGATGTTAACCCCTTACTAACAACTTCCCCAGTGTGGACTGAATACACTTACAGGAGTGTTTCTTTCAGGATACAGTGGAGACAATCTGTGCTTTATTCCCTTTCAGTTCTTATACACCACGAATCTCCTGGGTGCTTCCTTTGTCTCTTGGGATTTCGTGATTCCCAGAATCCCCCGAACTCCACGAGCCCCCAGACAAGGAATTGAACAATACCAAACAAAGGGGGTCACAAATTTAATTATAAAAAACGGCTTCAACAAGCCTATAAAACGGCTAGTAAACCTGCACTAAAAACAATGGATGATTTACTCACATGTACTCACATATGTACATGCATAACAACATTTCGTAAGGATGCCGTCCGCAGCTTGTGCCTCCTGTGTTTGCTCCGGATGAGAAGGGCTCTCTCACAGCATAACTCCTCCGGTTGGTTCTAATAGAGTCTCTCCCCCCACCTGGCTGCGTTCCGGTTTACAGCCAAGGGTTCTGGCAGACTCCTCACCTTTCAAACACTGATGCTGCACTGCACTGCTCACACGGGATCCTAACTCCTCCCACCCTAACGCGTTTCGTGACGGGCACCAATCTCTGTGAATTCCTCAAGTGACGTTTCCCGGGCATCCCCTTGGCTGGCCACGGTAAATAGATGGCGAGTTAGCGTCGAGTTAGCGCTCAGACAGAATTATTATTTGTGTGGTTGCAGTTCAGTGTGTGTCCAGCAGATGGCAAAGTGAATGTCTTTGCCCATGGGGGACATTGGATGCTACAGTACATACAGCATGCAGTATACTCAATGTCTGAAAACAGCAGCTTTAACTGCTGCTTTAATTACCATTTGTGTTGAAAAAATATAAATACACAATAAAATATGCTTTTCAACCAGGTTCTATTGTGACACGCGTGCACAGAAATGCTATGGCACACATATGTGTTTCAACAAGGTTTCATAGTGACACACATGCACAGCACACTACTACTTATGGTGCGATTATTATTATTGAATATTGTCTCTTTCTTTACAGGCCAAGACCAAGACATCCAAGAAGAGCAAGCAAGTTTGAAGAAAAAGTAGAAGAAGATTGTAAATTTGGAAGAAGAGACGACTTTGTATTTGCATTATTCATTTATACTTACAGTATTAGTGTTCACAATAAAACATTTCATTCTTTAAAAATACTTTTTGATGTGTTCAAGTTTTCACTCTATAGATTTAAATTAAATACACGTAAGTAAATACAGTACTGTACATCTGTGTGATATCGGATCGGGCCCACGGGCTCAGGAATATGTGACGGGTTCCATTGCAGTTAGATTTTTAAGACACAATACAGTAACTCGCGATCGCCGACTCGGGTTTCAGGCCAGTATTGCAGAAAAAAGCTAAATTTTCTTTTTCTGCCCGCTTTCAAATTATGGGCAAACCGCGGGAAAAATTACTACTCACCGTGGTGCGGGACGGGAGGACATATGGGAACAAAATACAAAACCTGGACTTTATTTATACCTTCTGTTTTTATAGGCAGTCTTGCCAACAACCTACAGTAGTTACAGAACAGTCAAATGCAGGTAAAGACAAATACATTCACAATTTCATACATTCATTTAATGGTGCAGTCGCTCCTATAGCCAAATATATAAGGGGTTAATTCTGGAAAACTGATGCATCTTTTATCAAAATAAGACACGTAAAAGCATTTTTAATTCCTTTAAATTGGGTTTGATTTCATTTGCCTAGTCCCTTTTGTCTGGTGTTACTGTGTGTCAATAAGAGTGTGCACAAGTCATGGCTAACCTCTCCCCTCCTTCCCTTATCTTTATTGACTTTCTGACAAGTATAAGGTGAGCAAATAATTGAGTGACAAACACTCTTCCATTCAAAGGCCCTAATGGAAAGAAATACTTGGTTAATTTCTAAAGAAACCAAAACAGCTAAATGTTTGTAATCAGGGTTACATTTGTTTTAATGGAGAAAATTAGATTGTTAAATGCTTCACACAATGTTGTTTTTTTGTCACCTATGAAGGATAAAGACGATGTTTCCTAATTAATGTTATTCCACAAGACACGTTTTAAAATAGGAAGACACCCCAGGGCCTATTCACTGCAATAGGCCATAAGGAGTTTTCTTGTGGTGGATGGTATGTTATGCCATTAGGCACCTTCTGGCGCTGGACGATATCTACGAATCCATTCAAGTCAATTATTTGTAAAGTGTCCTGCGGTGCTGTAAGGTTTCCTATGGAAGAATACTGCTTAGTAAATATCGGCCTACATTACCATCACACTGACTTTTTGCTGGCTTGAGATGACTGACTTGGTCCACCTGGATTTTGTTGATCTGCAAGTTTAGAACCGCTAACATTCCTTGTATGCTTGTAGTTTACTTACTTTATAAGACTCAATCAAGTCTTTTTCTTTCTCACAGGAAAGAACAACAACCTCAAATTAAGGTTCAGGTTTTTAGGAGGTCTATGAATATTATATTACTTTCCCATAGGCTCTCAATTTTCAAAGGTCTCTCTTTGGAGCAGACTGGAACTTTCCTCATAGTTAAGTAAAGATTGCTTAGTTTCCCTTCACCTATTCTCAGTAGAAGAACAAAGTTGGACATTTTTAGAGGTTTTCTAATCAATTTCAGATTTTCTGCGTTTTGTTTTTCACTAAATTAAGATTAGGACTAGAGTTACATGACTTTATTTGTGAACATTGGAAATTACCTAGATTGATTGTACAATACAACTATATTTTCAGCATACTCTGCTAAATTCACAAAATGGAGAAAAAAATGCCTAGTACTGTACATAATTTGTCAGTAATTGGTTGCACACATTTTGTAATTATTTGATATCTGTAAATTACCATCTGTTCTCTTATGAATGAGTGTCTCATATAAACCAATAAACCATTTGACCATGGTTAGCGTTTATGCATGGAACCAGCTGTACTGTACTGTATGTGAGCATCTTAACTCATAAGCCCTGGTACCAGTGAAGGCAGTGTTAGGGTTAATCTGGGTTTTCCCCTGCAGTAACCCTTGAGTGACAAGGGAGGGGTGAGCCTAGGGTCTGTGTTCTGCCCAATTAGGGGCTCAGACCTGGCACCCTCCCCATAGGTACATAAGGGGCTGCACAGCCTAAATTTAGTGGTTTAGAGCTGAGACTCTGCGTTGGAGTTATAGTTCTGGTTCTGAGTGCTGAAGAGACCCTCTCCCTTAGGGGAGTGGGGCAACTACCCCTTATTCCATCAGGGAATAAGGGAGTGAGGGATAGACCTTTAGGGCCTCAAGCCCTGGGGGTTGAATCCAGGAACCCATCCAAGTGTACCTGTTGTATGCTGATCAGTTGAAGAATAAAGACAGATCCTGTTTTATACACTCCTACCCGAGAGTGCAGTTATTCAGGGGGAGTACAAATAGCTTTCCTGCAGGGACTGCACCCAGCTCTCTTGGGGCCTGTAGGGAATGGAAGAGTTGCACCGAGTGAAGAACTAAGCGAGAAGCCCAAAGCCTGTCTTGTCTTCCCACTAGCACCAGCGGAAACTCAGTATCCTGTGAGCCTAGCAGGTGAGCAGCACAACAGCACTGTGTAATAGTGAGATCTCCCAGAGTGTGGGGGAAAACCTGTTACATAAATAAACTGTGATTTCATAATAAGGAATAGGTATCCAGAAAAAGTGAATGAAGAAACCACTAATTAACTGACAGAAGACAGGGTCATGCACTTTCTATGCGAACACCTCCTTTGATTTCTCTGTGTAGAGTAAAAACAGAATAAACAACGTACGCGTTGCACAATAAGTTGGTCTTTGAAAATATAAACAATATACTGTATACAGTAGGTGTTAAACAGTGACATTATTTATATTACTCTAGACAAGGAGTGGCCAACTCCAATACACAATGGCCACTAACAGGTCAGGTTTTAAGGATATCCCTGCTTCAGCACAGGTGGCTCAATCAGTGGCTCAGTCAAAAAGACAGAGTCACCTGTGCTGAAGCAGATATTTCCCTAATTCGCTGTTTGTGGGTTTTTTTAATTATTATTATCAGTAAACTCCAATAGAATCCAATCCGCAGATTCAGCAACCCGTTGGCGTATTTTTAAGAATTCGCGGAATGGATTCACAAATTCATCCACGGGTTGATGAATCCGTGCGGATTAAAACTACCCGAATCCATTTGCGGATTTGACACTGCTAAACGGATTTTGGGTGTAACATCAGTGAAAGTCCAGGAAACCTTTTTCACATATATTGCAAGCTTCCCTGATTTGCTACAATACTATGAGGCCTATTTATAAAACTGCGAGTTTTGCCATGCACAATCATGCAAAAACTGAATGCAAATGAATGCAATAAAATCAGGAATCAGAAGAAGCAGAAATATCGCAACAACAAAAAAACTGCATGAACTTCAGCACCAAATGTGTACTGTTTGACACAATGGCCTACATTTACTAAACTTAAACATGGATATCACTGTGTGTTAATAATGTAGTCAGGACTGGTTTCTGGCTACCAGTCTGCCCTTTCCTGGCAGTAAGCCCTGCTAAGAGCAGGCCTGCCAGGATTAACCATGGGTTTTTCCCACCCCCAGCAGCTTCAGTGAGACACAGGGGAGGCGGTGCAACTGGGCCTGTGTGTCCAATCAGGGACTCAAACCTGGTTCCTGCTTTTCTTGTACTTAAGTGGCTGCACTACCAAAGTTATTCAGTTTCTCACTACCCTTGAGAGAGACAGGTTCTCACCCAGAAGTGCGGATTGGTTGTGCACTTACTGCCTTCTCCCCTTGGGGAGTTAGGAGTGAGACCATACCCCTGGCTCTAATAGGGAGTCAGGGAAAAGCAAGGACTGCTGTGGAGGTCCAGGGTACATCCAAAGAGTGAAGAACCAAGAACCTGCTGTAACAACTGTGTGAGCTCTGTATGATGACCATCTGCAGTGTGTACAATAAAATGTGTTTCTGTTCATCTATACCTTTCTGCCTGAGACTGCAATCTACTGTATCAGGGGGAAGGGCAAAGAAGTTCTCCTGTAGGGACTGTCCCCCACATTCCTGGGGCCTGCAAGTGATGGAGGCGCTGTCACCACCCCAGAAGCCTGTTCTGTCCTCCTCCACAACACCACAGGAGACTCAGATCTACTGTGAGCCAGCAGGTATGCACCACACCACACCGTGTAACAGTGAAATCTCCCAGGGGGGCGGAGGGGGGGGATACATGTGTTACAATAATATTAAATATTTGTTCATTTTACAGCCGTATTTGCTTTAAGATTAAGGCTTAAATAAAGCTCATCTGTATCGCTATTGGTATTTAATGTAGTTATTGCTTTTTTGGAGTATGCAAATGAGATTGAATACCACAACCCACTTATGAATACGTAATTTTTAGTAAATACAGCAGAATCGCAAAAAATATCTCTGAGATACCAATTTTTATCGTGCTAATTTTTAATGTTGCAATATCAAAGTTTAGTAAATCTACAGTAGGCCAATATGAATTTTGCTCCATTTGGCATGCAAGGCAAGAGAGAAAGCGAGATAGTGATAGAGTGATAGAGTGAATACCCCATTTAGTGATATTCCTTAATTTGTAGACAAAACTTGAACTGTATATTGCATTGATTTAAACAGATACAACCCAATCGTGACCTAAAATGCTGGTTTCGCACAATTTATACGTGTGAAAACTGTGTAATCAATATACAGATGCAGCGGACGTTATTCGAACAAATCACGGAGCCGTTTTCGTGTGCGCTGCTGTACTCCACGCGGCAGTAACGCGGCCAATCGTCCCAGGCACTCGTGTTTATCGCGGTTGCTTTGTTTGAATTTCATGGATTCTGTTTCTTTGTGTGCAATGAAATTAATGAATTGTAATGTGTGCAGTACTGTGCTACTGTGTCAATTTCAGGTGTTTAAAAACAAAAACAGTAAAATGCCATTTTCTGCACTCGCCTGCACTCGCGTCTAAAGGCGGTACGGTTGGAAGAAATCACGCGCCATGACGTGGGTATTCCAAGGTATACACCACGTGAAGTGTTCGAATAACGGCCGCTGCATCTGTAGTGAGATGTACTTCTGTTTCAAAATGTGCATTTTTGAACCGAGGCATCATTCTCAGGTCTTAATAAATCGGCTTCTACAGCTCGCAAGTAAGTTATTTTTTTTAACCCTTCAGACATTCAGATGTAGCAGATGTTATTGCACCTGTTAATACAATGTGTTACGTTAACGCTGGTGTGTTATTTAACAGTAGTGCTATTGGAAACAAGGGTAACGAGATAACCCTCGTTATTTAATGCGCTATTTTGTGTGTTAACTTGCTTTCACGGGGGTAATAACGCTTGCTACATCTGTATACAGAGGAAAGACTGCAATTCTTACACATTTAATGATTACTTTTGATTTCATCCTCCTAAACACCACAAAAACATAAATTCCCCCAAAATATTTCAGGACAGAGACTAAAAGATACATTAATATAATCAAAATATTTGATTTTAATGTAACCTAAACTAATAAATGGCAATGTACAATGTAGTATTGAATCTGGAAAGTAGTTTAATGAATTTTTTGCGGACCTATAATGACCTCCAGGTCAAATTTCCCTGTTAGTGCATGACCTGCTAAATAGGTTAAGATTCCCCTTAGGCTTTAACACAGCCGGTCATTCAGAAAAATAATTATCCAAATAGTGGTCATAATTTCCTATAGAAACCATAAAACAAACTGAAAACATTTAAAAACTGGCTTTCAAAAAAAAAAAATGTTTCTTTAGATTCATGCTGGCAGATGCACTTTGTCTTGGCTTTGGATTCTAAATAATTAAGGGGAAGAAAACTATGTTAGTGACAAGAATGTTATGCAAATATATTTGTGAAGAATGGGGAAATAATATATTTCAGAAGATAATGCATTTTTTTCTACTGGCGACATGCAAATCTACAATAAATTCCACGTAGCACTGCAAAGTGCTTCTCGCTTTAATTTGTGAGTTCCTCCTCACTAGCACACTTTATATGCTTAAGTGTTGCTATGTTTTAGCACAGCGGTGGGGACACCTAGTGGTTCATTTATCTATACAGTACATTCTCAGTTTTATTCAGTAACATGGGTCCAAAAGCCCATTCTTAAAAATAGTAGACATTCTCCAATTATTACAAAAAGAAAACTGATTTTTTTCTTATAAAGGATAGGTTGCTGGAGGTTGTGTACTGTAATTGATAGATAATTACTAATAACCCACCACAGCTAAATCGTTTATAGCACTATTTTACATATACCTGCATATGGATAAATGTTTTTCCTATCGAATAGTACACTCACATTTATTTTTTTGCATATCATTATCAAAACATATACAGTATGGCATCTTTTGTGCTAATGTTATTTTCCTTATATATAATCTTAAATCTTCCTGTAAATATTTGATTTATATCTTATATGATTTGTTTTCAGAATATGAGCCGGGTAGTGCTCTATAGCTAAACCCCATTATATTTAACTCAAGAGACCCCCAGGGGCTCCGAGATACATACTGGTTTAGTTGCCGTTGGTTCACCTTCGATCCATAAATAAAAATGGCCACCAAATCCTTTGGGTCCCATGAACCAATTGGAAGTCGCAATCTCATTAGGGGTGGGGGGAGATTGCTGGTGAACATTGCAGATTTTAATTGAATGATCACTGGCCCCGTATTTCTTTAAATCCAGGAAGAACACCGGCATACAAACAGCTAAATAACTTGGGAAGCCTTTCTTTGGGAAGTGGTTCTGCCAATGAAAGTTACTGATTCTGTTTGACCATCCCTTAAGTACCAGAAGATGACTGGAACAAAAACATCAAACTGTAGAAGTAGACTGAAGGGTGAGGACCTCTGAAAGAACTCTCTAGAGCCCAGTTAAGTATATCATGCCCTGGTCTTATCCAGTGAATGGGATGCCGGCAGAACATGAATACCCAGTCATAATAAAGTGTTAAGCTAGTCTTGGGACAAATCCCAACATGGTCTGACCCTGTAGTTGCTCTGAGGACCTGCATCCACAGAAGGAGGGCGGAGACCTTGAGAGGCCCCAGACCAGCAGCTGCCGAACAAAAGCCAGGACAGCAAGCAGGAAGCGTTGGATCTGGGAAGTGAGTTACAGGCATGATCCCTGCACCTTTTATTTTGGTCGCTATTTGGGTGACCCAGTAAAAAGTGGATGCTAATACATAGACATATATGCTATTACTATTTATGAATACTATTGTCTATAGATTTAAGTATAAGATGTCATATCATGTTAAATGTTCTAGTGAGCAGGGCAGTTGGCACTCTGATAGAGACGTCAATAGAGCCGGTACATGTCACATATAGATAGTATAGGTACACGATACTGATGGTGAGACCAGGAATAATGAGATAGCACTCAGTATGAAATATCGATAACATATTTGAAAGCAGGCACACTACCAAAGGTTGTAGTGTGCCTGCTTTCAAATATATTATTGATATCTCATACTGAGTCCTGTCTCGTGATTTCTGGTCTCACCATCGGTATCGTATGCCCATGTTAAATATTCTTATATATACAGTAGGGCCCCGCTTCTCGGCGTTACTCTTCTCGGTGATCTGCCAATACGACAGTACCGAGAAGGGGGCCGTCATGTCTATGCATGCGCAGACGGAAGATGGCCGAGTTTGCGAACGCGCAGAAGGTTAGGAGACGCCGAAAATCAGCCCCAATGTATCAAGGCAAAAGTGGTGCTGTTCTGTTGCACAAAATATGTACCAAATGTATAAAAGGAAAAATCCCATTGCGAGCAGGATGCCTTTTTTATTGATACATCTGGATTGCACTACTTTTGCCTTGTTACATAGACCAATAGATACTTATAAGTCAGCGGTGCGCAAACTGGGGGGCTCGCCCCCCAGGGGGGCGTGGGATTTTCTAAGGGGGGCGCGCAGTTGCAGAGCCCCCGCACTTTCCCCCCAGGCATGTAAATTAAATGCCGGGGGAGACGCAAGGCCTCTGCAACTTCACTTACCTGCTCTCAGCCGGCTCATCCCTGACACGTCGTCAAATGACGCAGCGGGGTCAAATGGCAACACGTCACAGGACGTTGTGACGTCATATGATGCGTGGAGCCCGAGAGCAGGTAAGGAGGGTGGGTGTAGGCAAAGGGGAGCGGAGACAGAGAGGGCGCAAGCGTAAAAGTTTTTGCACCCCTGTTATAGAGTACCCATTCCTGGCTCCGTAAAGGAATGCAAAATTCTGAAGTAAAGGGAGATCTGCTGCTGCATCTGACCGTTATTGTGGCAGCAGTCTGCCAGGAAGCTGCAGCAGTGGCTTCAGGCACACCGAAGCTCACTAACTCAGTAAGTTGACTGGCACAAGTGTGGTGCTTATCAAAAAGAATGCAAACACAAACCAGTACAACAACTGCTTTTATGCATCCTTATACTGTATGTGTTGTTTCTCCTATTGGGGAAACCATAAAACCTTAAACTGTACCACTTCTGAAGTTATCAAAAGGAGATGGTGCAGACTTAATAATATCATCATATGATAACATCTTATAATAGTAATCTACAATAGATTGATTGCACTTTTGTTTGTATTTTACTGTTAATCCATACATAGACGGACAAAGATTAATGCTTGTGTATGAATAGTTTGATAACCAAGATTCAAGGATACCTGTTAATAATCACTTTTATTCTGTTCCATTGTTTTTTATATAGACTATAATTACATATTTTTATTGAATTTATTGAAAGGGCAAAGCTGAGTAAATCTTAAATAATACCTTGTCTCTGTACCTTTGAACATAAAAATGGACACCATCATATTAATGCAATATGAAAGCAACCATAAACTGGAATAAATGCTGAAGCTACTACTTGTACAAGCATTAGATTCTGTGAAACTTCTGTGCCCTACTTAATTGTACTGGTGGTGACTTGCAAGATTAAAAACATTAAAGTGTAATGTCTGCAAATGCCATTATCTATGCTTTTCTGCCTCCCAGATGTCTACAGCAATATATTCTATTTTTGGATAGGTTTTAGAGATGAATATTATGTTAAATTCACTTTTACTTAAACAAAGAAGTACTTGGTGGAAAACCTGCAATTTCAATTACATCAATTTAGAATAGCAAATACTTTATTCAGGTCACAACTTCTTTACGTGTTGAATTGGAAATATATGTAGCTTAAGCTTAAGCCTATAGGGAACCATGTTTAAAATGGTTTTGAAGCAAAAAGTTGCACGGTGTGCTCATTTGCATGTCATTTCCCAGAATCCCTTGCTGCAGTGGAAGTGCTGTGTGCTGTGTGATAATTGTGAAAGGCGGGGTTGCAGACCTGTCTAAGACATGCAAATGAGCATACAGTAATATTTCCATTTGTTATATATATATATATATACATATATATATATATATATATATATATATATATATATATATATATATATGTATATATATATATACATATATATATATATATATCAGAATAAGTGAGTTCTTCAGTATTAGATGATACCTTTTTTATTTGGACTAACAATTTATGTCATAGGACAAGCTTTTGAGAGTTCTCCTCTCTTCCTCAGGTCAGCAATACTGATATACAAAGGTTTCTACAATTTAGACAGGGATTGGAAAAGAAAAAAAAAGGAAGAATGTAGAACAGAGAGATGTATATGAGGTGGGGTGGGGAAGGCACTGGAAGGGTGTTAAAACAGAGATAAGGAAGGTGAGAATTGGGGATGGGGACTGTACATCCATTGCAGCACAGAGAGGGAAGAGGATGCTGGGGAGGGGGGGGGGAGAGAAGGTATAGGATGGCACAATGGCAGGGAGGACCATTACAACTCATTATGATAGTGTGTGAGAAACCCCATGTCTGCATTAAGTCCACTTGTTTTGGTGTCAAATAGTCGTATCATTATGAGCTCAAATGTTTTTGTCTTGAGTGCGTTTGAACGCTCCATTGAGAATTTTGATTTTTAAATCATTTGTGGAATGATCTGGTAGTGATGTAGTGGGTAGTCCCACTGGTGAGCAGTATCTTCCTTCTTCGTGGTGTAGTATAGAGTGTCTGTGTATATTCATTCTGCCTTGAATTTTTTGGCTGGTTGCCCCAATGTACATCCTTGGTTACATTTGTTGCATTGAATCCTATAAACCATGTTCCTGGATGTGCAGCTGTATGATCCTTTAACATTGAGTGTTCTATTGTTGTGACTGGCTGTGGGATCTTGGCATATATGCTTGCTGTGGTTGCAACGTGTGTTGTTCCACGATTTTGTGCCATTATCAGTGTCTTTAAGTTCGTTGGGAAGTTTTCTATTGACTAATTTCTGTTTGAGGTTTGGTGGTTGCCGGAACGCAAGAATGGAAGGGTTGGGAAAGATTTCTTTTAATGCTACACCCTCTTCCAGCATAGGTTGCAGATCTTTGATTATTTTTCGTATTCCCTTTAGGGTAGGGTTGTATATGGCCACAAGTGGTATGCGTGTGGTAGGTTCTCTTTGTCTGTATTGTAGTAGGTGTTCTTATGGGGCTTTTAGTGCAGATGTAATAGTTCTGGCAATGGTTTTTGGTTTGTATCCCTTCTGTCTGAACGATTCGGTCAGGGTTGTGAGATGCCTGTTTCTGTCTTCAGTGTCAGAGCATATGCGGTGGTATCTTATAGCCTGGCTGTGTATGATACCTTGTTTTATATGAGTGGGATGGAACCTGGAGTTGTGGAGGTAACTGCATCTGTTTGTAGGTTTCTTGTTTACAGATGTGTGTAGTTTGCCATCTTTCAGTGTTACTGTTGTGTCTAGAAAGTTTGCTAGGTTTGCAGAATAATCCATTTCGAGTTTAATTGATGGATTTTAATGAGTTCAGGGACTTGTGGAATTGTTGTAGGTTTCCTTTACCCTCTGTCCATATTATTAACAGGTCATCAATGTATCTGTAGTATTTGTAGGGTTTGTGGGGGCATGTAGATAGGAATCTTTGTTCAAGATTTGCCATGAAAAGATTGGCATATTCCGGTGCCATCTTGGTACCCATTGCAGTACCCATTAGTTGTATGTACATTTCCTTGTTGAAGCTAAAGTAGTTGTGTGTGAGAATGTATTCTATCAGTTTGGTAATTACATCAGCGCTGTATTTCTGATCCAGGGGAGATGTTGTAAAGAATTGCAAGCATGCCTCAATACCATCCTTGTGGGGGATGTTGCTGTAAAGGGATTCTACATCCATGGTAACTAGCAGTGTGTTGGATGGTAGTTGGTTGATGTTGTTGAGAAAATCTGTGGTATCTTGTATGAAGCTGTTGGTGCTTCTGACTAAAGGTTTGAGGATATTCTCCATACAGTAAGCCTGATATTTTTTCAGTGAGTGTATCCATACCTGTTATAATAGGTCTGCCAGGGTTTCCTGGTTTGTGGATTTTGCGTAGCATGTAGAAGATCCCAACTCCTGGGTTGTCAGGTATTAGTTGCTTCAATTGTGGTTGCATGTGGTTAGTGAATGACTTGATGAGATTCCTGAGTTGCTTTGTATATTCCTGGGTTGGATCATGAGTGAGTTTCTTGTAGTAGCTGTTGTCTGTGAGTTGTCTGTTGCCTTCTTCTATGTATTTATTTGTGTTCATAAGCACCACCTGTATCTGCTGGTTTGATGTTGATGTTGTGGTTGTTTCGCAGTTCCTTAATTGGCTATTATTTGGCTATTACTATTTGGCTATTAATTGGCTATTTCCGTTATATATATATATATATATATATATATATATATATATATATAAATATATATATATATATATATATATATATATATATAGTGGTTGACAAATCACCAAAAAATCTATTCGCCACACAAAAAAATCTAGGTTTGTCGAACACTGTATATATATATATATATATATATATATATATATATATATATATATATATATATATATATATATATATATATATATATATATATATATATACATACATACATACATACATATATATATATACACATATATATATATACACACACACATATATATATATATATATATACATATATATATATATATAGACAGAAAAAGAGAGAGAGCGCACGCCCCATAGCATAATATTGCATAAAATTTATTAAAAGGGGGAAGGGGGTGGGGGGTGGGGGGTGGGGGGGGTAGGAATCGCACTCACAGGATGCAAATAGTTAAAAGGCAGTTTGTGAATATATCACCACCATCCGGTTCTGGATACTGGAACACGTCTCCATGGACTCCCTCAGGGCTGCCAGACACGATCACCAGGAACCAGATGTATAGGGCTCCGTTCGCTGTCTGTGTATAGTCCAAACTCCAGCTCTCACTTCCAATGGCCGCCGATTGTATTCCCGCGCTTGGTGTAGGCTTCTGCGCGTGCGCGGCGTCGTCGTGATGACGTAATCGCGCTCTCAGTACCCTGACGCGTTTCGTCACCTGACCGGTAACTTTCCATTTGCTATATATATAAGCCAAAAATCATTGAGCTTTAACTCACATGTGGTTTACTGCAGGTAATTAAAGCTGTGTGTTATTTTACCACCATTTCTACCTATGTCAGATTCACTTAGTTAAATATTATGTTAATAAGTTGTCAAACTATTGATTGAATAAATATGAAAGTCTCATGCCCAGTTAGTCAACTATTGTATATTTATTTTCCTTTGGAA
Organism: Ascaphus truei; assembly: GCF_040206685.1. Classification (NCBI taxonomy): domain Eukaryota; kingdom Metazoa; phylum Chordata; class Amphibia; order Anura; family Ascaphidae; genus Ascaphus; species Ascaphus truei. The sequence goes on from NC_134486.1 coordinate 82,925,318, forward strand.
ATAGTCCCAGGAGGTTTGTATCTCTGTGAGATTTGTTGCCATGATAACAGTCAACTGTTTGGTAAATACCTAAGGGTGGAATGCCAAAGGTCAGGACCATAAGTTTGTCTTGTGACCCTAATGAGAGCTTTGAGCATTTTTTCTTTCAAAGAAGCAATGTTTTTTTTTTCATGTCTGTGATGAGGTATAGAGCATTCTTTCATGCTGCATTTTAAAGTGACAGCGATGCTTTTTTCTTTAAATTGTGTATATGGCAAATACTATAATTCACTGTCCTTCAATTTTCTGCTGTTACAGTGCATCTGATCTCAGACACGCTATTAGAGAGAGTTGGGGTTCCTCACAATGCATCTGATCTCAGACGCGCTACAAGAGAGGGTTGGGGTTCCTTACAGTGCATCTGATTTCAGACGCGCTAATAGAGAAAGTTGGGGTTCCCTATAATGCATCTGATCTCAGACGCGCTATTGAAGGAGGGTTGTTGTTCAACAGAATTTCACATAGGGTTCCTTAACCAAAAAAAAGTTTGGAAACCACTGCACTAATACAGAAAAACAGACCCCTAAAAACAAATTCTTTGTATTCTGTCAAATTACTTTAATTATTCTCCTCTTACAATAATGGGATAAGGTAATGCTCTATTAATGATTAGTGGCTCAAATAATGTTTATTTTAGGGGCTAATGGATTGTAAATCAGATACCAAGTCCATTTTGTTGTTTACAGGTAAATGTGAGGATCAGGAAGTAATTCATATGCACAAGGCTGCTCCACATACTTATCGTTTCAGAAAAAGTGGCACTTTAGGCAAACCAAATACAATACAGCTAAATTAACCAATGCATTAATTTTTATTCTTGTAATATTAGATCACATAATTTCCACTGAAAGATAAAATGCAAGGCAACATGCAAATCATATGTGTAAAAATATGTTCAGTGTTAATTCTATCACTATGAAATACTGAATTACTTTTGTTCTACACAAACTCAAAATCAATATACAATATTCTGCCGAAAAATAAAACTGGGGGGTAAAACTGTTGGCGTGGCCAGGAGGCTGAACGAGCTGGTCATAGGTTTGCATAGCTCCGCAAACACACCTGAATAAACCTTCAGAAACCCCACTAAAACCGAGGGAAAAAACCCCTAGGAGACAGCCCAAAAGCCCCCAGTGCAGACAACCTGGTCCTTGGTCTGGCATATTAACCCAAAAGGGGAAAAACAGCTTTGCCTGAGCTTATGGTGCGCAGCTCCCCTCTCTCCGATGGAATCAAGATGGCCACCGGGACATCAAGATGGCCACCGGGACTGCGCGGCTCATTTAAAGTGAAGATCCTGACCATGGCAAGCAGCTAAAAGTAGGGGGGAGCCCCGTTGCAGCCGCAGATACAGAGGCTGGTCAATCCCGGCAATAAACGCAAACACCAGTAGCCCCCCTCCCGAAAACGTGGCGCATCCCTGCTTTCCCGCCAAGACTCTCAAAATGGCGCCGTCTGGCGTGTGAGCTGCCAAGCCTACCCGTGTTCTTCCGAGGTGCGCAGTCCCTCGAGTGGGAGATCGGCGTGGTGCTTGGAAGGTACAGGAGGGGACCCAGAGCTGTGGTGGGAGTGGAGAGAAGGGAAGGGGGAGCTCCGAGGAGGTGGAGAAGGAGAGGTGCCTGTGCGTTCTAGCCTGCAATTCAGTTGTGTTCCAGCTTGATCCAAAATAGCCGCCGCATGGGCCAAGGCACAGAACACACAAACAAATTCAGTAACTGAAAAATTGAAAAACAGGGCTCTGAGTTGTTTTCAAACACATTCTCTCCCCATTCCGACTAAGCCCCAATACCTACCTAACAAAAAGAGACTATTGGGCCCTTGGTAACCCTTATTGGTGGTCCTGAATAGGGGGAGAAGGTCAACCCCCCCCCCCCCGGGAAGGGGGAAAAATAAATCCTAATAATAAAAAAATGTGAATGATCATGGTGCTTCAGGAATGAGGGGGCTTATGTCAATGTAAAAAGAAAAAACGAAACTTACATCACACAAACAAAATCAGCTTCAATTATATGTATCAAAACGACCAATAACAACAAGTATGCCACCTACCAAAACACAAAAAAAAAAACACGGGAGGCCGCACTCTTCTTTAAAAAAACAAAAACAGGAACTAAAGATCAAGAAGCATCAATCGCAGGCGAAGACGCAGAGCCAGAACCAGACTCTGAAGAAGAGACAGATACCCCGCTTACTCGCAAAGAAATGCTGCTCTTTGTTCAAGACATCAAAAGCTCCTTCCGCTCCGAGATACAGAGTTTTCGTCACAGTGTCAGAGAGGAAATAGCGTCTATAGGAGACTGTATCGTGGACTTGGAGGAGAAAGTGGACACCACCACCTCTGTCCAGGAGACCCAAGCCCAAAAAATCCACAAATTAAAAACACAAGTTAAAACAATTTTCGAAAAATTGGAGGATTCGGAGAACCGGTCAAGACGCAATAATCTGCCGATCAGGGGGGTTCCGGAGGAAGTGGACAATGCTCAGCTGGACGCATTTCTCATCAAGCTCTTTGGTCTTTGCTACCAGAAATATCGGAAGACAAACTCCAGATGGACAGAGCACATAGACTGCCTAGACATAGAGGTCTGGACCCAAAAAAACCACGAGATGTGATTACATGTCTACACTACTTTCGTATTAAAGAAGAGCTACTGAGAGCCACTAGATCTACTCCAAGGATAGAACAAGACAATATTCAGGTTCTCATTTTCCCAGATTTGGCTCAAATCACGTTGAACAAATGAAAAATGTTCGCACAGATCACAAACACACTGAGAAATAATAAAATATGCTACCGTTGGGGTTTTCCGTGCAAGATAATATTTATCTACCAAGAAACAACACATATATTTCTCACTCCAGAAGAAGGCGAAGAGAAACTGAGAGCAATGGGTCTCCTTGAGCCACCTTGAGGCCTCCCAGCGGATTCAGCCCCCACCTAAACAACAGCGCCCGACATGGGTAAAGACCCCAACTCCACGAAGAGAAAAGAACCAGCCCACTTGAAATTTGGAGCTGATTATCCATTGCGTTTCTAGTTAATTCTACAGACTGACGGAATGTTGTCCGGAACATAAGGCATAGCTGAACTTGCCGTTTACTCCAGATGTGCTCTTTTTCTTGAACAGGAGTGGAGACACCTGACGTCAATTTACTAACTTGAACCACCCTCAAAGACCAGGGCGATCTGGTTATAAAGAATCTCTCGAAGATAACTTTCCATACTGTGAAAGGTTTTAGTTTTAAGATACAGGCTGCTACGATGGTTGCTTTGGAAATGTTTTTTCAAAACTGTGTTTCTAAATGGACTGAAAGTCTCAAAGCACCTAGAAACTGATAGACAGCCTGATTTAAGTTGAATGTTTTGTGCAGTTGACACATGTTGGCCCAATTTGGGGGTTTTCGGGCTCGGTCCTCGGGGGCCGTCAGCGGCCAGGCTTCTCTGGGTGTCCCTGTTTGGGTGCAGGTTGCTCGGTAGGTGGCTCTGTCTTTGACTGGGTCGCTGGATGGGCTGCCTGTGCTGGAGAGCGGCTCGCTGGTGGCTCTTGGGGCCCGGGTTTGGACACCCTGGGCCTAATTTGAAACTGTTTCCTAGGTAGAAGTATGTCCTGGTTGTGGGTTTTCTATGTTATTTACCCCAGACCTGTTCTCCCAATACTTTAAGTATAATTTTTTGCACTGTTCCTTTTGTGTCTCTCTTCCCCCATAGACTAAATATAGATTTTGAGATGGCCGAGCACTGGATGCCAGTCTGATCTACTCAATGTGAGAAAATTAAGGAAAGATAAGGTGATGTAAATAGTTACAATGTTTCATTTCCCCCTCGTTTCTCTGTATCCTGATGTGTAAGACTACACATACAATCAACCCCGTACTTTCCGGGGTGTTACTTTTGGTTACTGAAGGTTTGGCTCCCAAACAAGGGAGCACTGCGGCATTAAGCCGTTGGGCTGCGGCCCGCCCCCCCCAGGTTTGTGCATCCCGTGCCTGCGATACACTCACATCACGGGACCTGAAATGGTTGGTCCCTCCAAACATAGTTTGGAAACCGGGGTCCTCTTTTCACCCCACCCTACCCTGTCCACCCTCTCCTCCTACCCAGTTCTACAAGCATTTGTTACTGCAGAAAGTCAATATGTGTATCTCTCAAGGTGTATGTTCACGATATAGACTGTTTACAATAGTTAAGATACTGTTTCTTCTGCTATATATAAGTCATCACTCTGTTCACCTGTATCATAGACCTTTAAAGCATCACTATGCCGATTAATATAATTTCCCAAAACACAAAGGGTCTCAATACCCCCCATAAGAGACAAATAGCCCTTTCAGAAGCTAAAAGACTAGCAGGAGATATTATTTTGTTACAAGAAATGCATCTGAAAAAGGAGGATCAATCACTGCTGTACAGTAGCGACTACCCTCTAATCTATCACTCATCATCCCATACAAAAAAAAAGGGGGTGGCTACACTTTTCCATAAAAATCCAAACTTCAAAGTAGACAAAGTTAAAAATGACCCTGCTGGGAGAATTTTAATTGTTACAGGATTACTAGACTTTACCCATCTAACAATAGCTAACATCTATGCCCCTAACGAAAATCAAGAATCCTTTTTCCGGGAGCTCACAATTTTAATAAACTCTATCGAGAAATGTTTTCTAATTCTTGCAGGGGATTTAAACGCAATCATGGACCCAAAGTTAGATAAATTTCCCAGTCTTCCATCACCGCAAAAGATAGTTCCCTCCACTTGTGGTCTTGTGTCCATGACCAGGGATCTGATGGTAGTAGACTCCTGGAGATTAATGAACAATAAGGAAAAAGATTTTTCCTTCTCTCATCCCCATAACAGTTACTCACGTATAGACTATATTCTAATTGACCAACAAATTAGCAATAACATTTCCTCAGCAACAATTGCCCCCTCTGCTTGGTCAGACCACTCTACAATTATAACTAAATTGGGTGGCCTCACAACCAAAAACAAAACAAGGTCGTGGTCCTTAAATGAATCGTTATTGTCGAACCCACAAAATCTCCAACAATTGGAAGAGAAACTGGTCCAATATTTTGATAGAAATAACACCCCAGACGTTTCCCCTTTTACCCTCTGGGAGGCCCATAAATCTGTGCTTAGAGGTAAGCTGATTGCTCTGGCTTCACGGAAAAAGAAGGAAAAAGCGGAACAAATTGTGACACTAACACAAAAGTTATCAGAACTGGAAAGTATCCATAAAGCAAATCCCTCCCGAAAAAACTATAACAAATAATCTCAGTTAGAGGCCAATTAAATCTTTTGTTAGTGACAAACGCAGAGAGAGCTATACGATGGACCCAACAGAAATACTACGTAAAAAGCAATAAGGCAGATAAAATGCTGGCACGTAAGCTAAAACAAAAGCAGGTCAAAGCTAAGATCCATAATATTTATACTAAAAATGGAAAGATATCTCATAGCCCCAAAGTTATAAGTGACACTTTTAAGGAATATTATGCATCTCTTTACAATCTGCCTGGCCCAGTGGGAGAATCGGCTAAAAACAAAAAACCGAAAAAAATTCAAAACTTTCTAACTCAATGCCGGCTCCCCACGCTGGAACCAGAAGACATAATAAATCTTGAAAAAACTATAGCACCCCCTGAAATCTTTGAGGCTATGAAGTCTTTGAAAAATGGGAAGACCCCTGATTTTCAAATCTTTACTACAAAAAATTCTCCATAATACTCCTCCCACACTTAACCAAGGTATTTAATGAGATGCTTTTAGGCCTCCCCCCCCTAGAGATATGCTACGAGCAACCATAGTCGTAATCCCAAAATATGGAAAAGATCCCATGATGTGCTCTAGCTACAGACCTATATCTTTGTTAAATACAGATCTAAAATTATATGCAAAAATCTTGGCCACTAGATTAAACAATATTCTTCCAAGATTGATCCATCCGGACCAGGTTGGCTTTGTTTTGGTCAGGCAAGCCCTTGACAACACAAGGAGGTCAGGGAACTTAATACATGTAGCAAAACAAACCACACGCTCATCATTATTACTTTCACTAGACGCTGAAAAAGCTTTTGATCGGCTGGATTGGCAGTTTATGAAGGCCACACTCTCACAAATGGGATTTACTCCCAAAATCTTAAACAGCATAAACACGCTATACTCTGTTCCAACAGAACAAAACAAATAACTCCTTGTCTGACCCTTTCCCAATATCGAACGGAACCAGACAGGGGTTCCCACTGTCCCCCTTGTTGTTTGCTTTGGCAATAGAACCATTAGCCTGCCAGATAAGAATGAACCCCAATATCACGGGTATCCATGTTGGACAGAAGGAATTCAAGATAGCTCTCTATGCGGATGACATACTACTGACGCTCTCAAATCCTCTTATTTCACTCCCCAACCTTTTCCAAGCTCTATCTGAGTTTGGCTCCCTTTCAGGATACAAAATGAATCACTCTAAATCTATGGCTCTTAGCTTGAACATTCCCAAGGATATGGTAAAATTACTTCAAATTAATTTTGACTTCAAGTGGAATCAGACCCACATTAAATATTTAGGGGCCCAAATAACAAAAGATTACTCATCCCTATACAAAATAAACTTTAAACCTTTATTCGACCAAGTTGCAAAGGACTTGTCCACCTGGAATAAATACATCATATCTTGGTTTGGAAGGATTGCCACAATTAAAATGAATATCTTACCTAGAATACTGTACCTTTTCCAAACACTCCCAGTAGAGATTTGTCAGAAGGACCTAAATAATATTGAAAAAAAAATCTGAAATTTGTATGGCAAAATAGACGTCCTAGAGTCCGCAAAGATATCCTTTACAAACCTAAGTTAGAAGGAGGCTTATCCCTTCCAAACCTACAAAAGTACAATAGAGCTGCACAACTAGCGCAACTAGTTAGTTGACATTCAAACCCAACCGAAAAAAGATGGGTCGAACTAGAAGAATTGATCTACTCCCCATTCGAAATTAAGACTCCTCTGGCTTAATAGAAAATCCAGACCAGCTGAGGTTTACACAAACCCGGTGTTATCTTTTGCATGTAATCTTTGGGACTCCCTTAAAGTTAGGTTCCAACTGGCTGGTACCCCATCCCTCATGCAACCCCTGTTTTCAGATCACCCTCTCCCTTTTTACACTAAGAACAAACAATCTAACCTTTGGGTCCAAAAAAGATTCTTAAGAGTTAATGATATTCTCATCAAAGGTAAAGTCCCTCCATTCACCTCGCTACAAACGAGCAACGACATTCCCTCCTCTGAATTTTTTAGATTTCTCCAAGTTAGGCACTATATACAATCCATTTACAAGCCAAACTAACCACATGTGTTAACGCTATACGAAGACTGGTGTGTACGTCAGCCTCTTATGAAGGGCATTACTTCCGGGCTACTGTATACCATAGTTTGACCCCCGTCAAAAATTGACAAACTCCTGATAAATATATGGTGTCCTGGGAGGAGCTAAATACCAATTTGGACCTTCATGTCTGGAAAGATGTTTGGGAGGCCGCCTCCAAAAATTCTTCCTGTGTGGTGATTAAGGAGAATATTTACAAGCTAATATTTAGATGGTATATGACTCCTACTAGGTTGAACTCTTTTCTCCCAGGTGTCTCTCCTTTATGGAAACAAAAGAAAACAGCGCACAACGCCAAATAGTGAAGCAAATTCAACAATATATTATAGAATTAAAAAGGGGGTAATATATCTGCGTACATAAAAAAGGTTGGTAAAAGGCATGTAGTGTGTATCACACTGTTTACCACTCGGCTGTTAGCTGTAGATTCAGGTGCTTGCTTCCCTCTGCTGCTGCAGCTCAGTTGATTCTGGGGCAGGACGTCAGTCTTTTCACAGTCTTTTCCAACTAGTTTCGTAGAATTAACTACTTCTTCAGGGAATGAGTAGTTAATTCTACGAAACTAGTTGGATGTAACATTCTATTGCCTTGTATCTGCTTACATTGGCCTTTGTCTATGTGTTGGCCTGTTCTGTTTTTATTTCATCCTGTGTGCTGTTTTGGACACATGTGAGAGACTTTGTAAGACTGTTCAAACTTCCCTATTGAATCCACCACTGCTGTGAAGACAGCAGCAAGCTGCGTTTTAACCTCTGTGCAGAGGATACACCTGCCGAGGTACAGGAGCAGCTTCATATCGGCTAGGAAGCAGGAGCGATTTCACCGAGCCCCAGTACCAGCTGCTGAACCTGGCTGCATGAAGGGAAATCCCCTTGGGAGTGAAAAGACTGACGTCCTGCCCCAGAATCAACTGAGCTGCAGCAGCAGAGGGAAGCAAGCACCTGAATCTACAGCTAACAGCCGAGTGGTAAACAGTGTGATACACACTACATGCCTTTTACCAACCTTTTTTATGTACGCAGATATATTACCCCCTTTTTAATTCTATAATATATTGTTGAATTTGCTTCACTATTTGGCGTTGTGCGCTGTTTTCTTTTGTTTCCATTCTCTTAGTGTGTGTGGGGTGCTGAGCCACCCCTGCGTTTACAGCTGCAGACGCCATTATCCCCAACACGGTTATGTGGCACTTATTATTTAATGTTTAATTATCTCACTATGGGAGTTGTGGTTTAATTTTTTTATACATTTTTTATCACTAAATTGATGGTATAGTCACTGTACTGTATATATTTATACATTTAAACTTTATAGGTAGTTAGGTAGTAGCGCACAGTTTTGTTTTTTGTGTTTACTGTCTCTCCTTTATGTTGGCGTGGTTGTGGCGAAATGGGGAATATACTGCACATATTTTGGTCGTGTCCAAAAATTCAGCAAACATGGAGGGAAGTGTTTGCTCTAATACACAGGATTTTGGGAATCACTGTCCCCCAGGATCCGATACTGTATATACAGTATTGGGAAAACCAATGGCCAATTGTAACAAAAAAAATTAAAGTTATCTCCCAAATTCTAAATGCTACTAGATGCACCATCGCCAAAAACTGGAAACAACCGACTCCCCCATTCTTAAACCAAATAAATAACAAAATCTGGCATGTAGTCTATATGGAAAAACTCACTGCTTACCTAACTGGTTCCACTTCACAATTCTCAGAAACATGGGCTCCTTGGTTTAGACATGCAGGTATATCCCCACATTTAGACTAGATTATTCTGAACAGAGTGATTTATGTTGTATTTAACCTGTTATTTAAATATGTTACATGGTTTCAAATGCTGTCCCCTTCCCCCCTTCCCATACTCTCCCCCCCTCCTAATGTGTAATCAGATTATTTGTAATACCGTACCGTTGTATTGTTCCCTTCCTTTTTTCTTTTTGTACCCCTCTTACTTTTGGAAAAATGATTCATAAAAAATCTAAGTAAAAAAAAAACAAAAAAAACTGGGGCTGTGTATTGCACTTAGAGAATTGCATTTTTCAGTTACTGTAAATTGATTTTGAGAGGCAGTTTGCGTGGACTTTCTTAATTTCAATGTATTAAGGACATTTTTACAAATTCTGTTTGTTTTAGACTATTGTCTTTCACCTAGTGATTTAGAGATTATTTATAGAAGGCGTCACACTGATCAACTCTCTCTAGTAATGAGGGAGACTCCATGATTTTTAGTTCAACAATGTATTATTGCTGTGCTCTCTACCTGAAGACAGGTACTTTTACCCAATGCAGGTAAATGGAAGATTAAGGAATCTCAATCATTTTCATCCCAAATCTCTCTGAAAGATTTAAAATGTTGACCAGTTTAAAAGGTGTTAGAGGAAGAGTTAAAGGGCAGTGAAAAACACATCATGTCTTCAACCTGTATTCATTATCTTTAACTAAGTGAGCTTCTCACTAAACTAGGATAATGCCAATTGGGGCACTATCGTCTGGAAACTCTTATTTGAGTCAGTGTGAGTTTCCATGGAATTATGTGCCCAGGACATACTTGAAAATGAGAGGTAACTCAATGTATTTCTTCCTGGTAAAACATTTTATAAATAAATAAACAAATGACTATATCACAGTTTAATGAATAACCGCTTAAATCTTTGTTGTCTTAATGGCAAAAGTGACATCTCTAGCTCTAGACTAGCTCTAAAAATGGAAATTCCCAGCTGGTTTCCACTCTGCATGTACACATTTCTTGTTCCTATAAGGTTTTCAAAAGCTCCATACGCTGGTGTGCTAAAAGTATCACAACCTACAGCAAATCTGCTCGCTCTGAAGATGTTTAAGTCTCATAAAATATATGTACAGTATATAGAATGCTGTAATTAAATAATGTTACTATTCAACTGTTCAATATACTGTAGCAAAAGCATCTACAACATTGGTTCGTTATATTGAATTTGCAAAGCACTATTACTCAGTTGTTTTATGTGTTAAGATATGTACAGTATAATACCTTTACAGATTTTAGCTACAATAACCGATATCATCTAATACTGTATTCAATTCACAGTGTTGTTCGTTAATGCTCACACCTAGCTGAGCATAGACTGCAGTGATCAAAGAGAAAAAAAAACTTGGGATCTTTAATTTATCAAAATGATGTCCATATTTTTACATCAATATTCCTATAAAATATAAAAGTATTTGGGGAATATGGTGATCCAGAAGGAAAATAAAAAATGTTATAAAAAAAAAGATGGTCCAGCTAGGAGATGGATATGGTGATACTTGTAGTAATAGTGCCTAGTATACACAGTATATCTGACTAGAATCAGTAACCAATTACAGCTTCACACAGATATGTCTCAGATACACGAAAAGGTCTGTACTGTTTCACTTGACAATTAGTAGGTCCTATTGGGAAAATGCAATAACAATTACAAAGTAAGGGGCTTTGTTCCCCCAAAATTGTATTCTCTTCTGAAGACCAAAGAGACAACGAAGAAGTATTTAATTTTTATTTATAAGAGAGTGATGGCTCGGTCGTAAACTACTGGGGCATATTTACTAAATGGTGCTACTCCTTCCTTAACACCCTCTTTCATTGCCAGGAGGCTCCTTACAGCCCATCCACATGTAAGAGTCTCACGGAGTAGCACTGCTTATTAAATATGGGCCAATAAGTGTAGAATGTAATAATGTCATTATCATACATTCTCTGCTTCACAACCAATTTACATTGTGTTTTATTGAAATGTTCCACACATTTAAGTTTGAAGTTTCTCAATACTTTCATGGAGAAAAAAAAAACAATTTTTTTTAGCACAAACAAAGGGATGAATTTGGGGCCAATTGTCAGTAATTGGACCAGATTTTGCACTTGTTTATTCAAAAAGTAAGTATTATTTAATTGAACACATTATTTTGTTCCTTTTTTAGAAAATGCATTGCCCTTTCAAGAACATTTAAAACTGAGAGAGGAACTGCTAACAATTTAAAACTTAACATCTGTAAGAAAATCTCCATGTGCTCTCATACCTACTTTGTGATGATCGACTGCATTTCATTAAAAAAAAAAATACCACGACACCTTTTATTCAGGGTATTATTTTTGCACATAATTATGTAGTCATTTTCAATCCACAGCAGGTTCTTCTAATGTCTAGCATCAAGCTTCCAACCTCCTTTTGTTTTCATTGCTTTCAAGCAGCTACTTAAAGCTGGCTTTGGCATATTAAAACTTAATTTGTTTAAGAACAAACAGTTGGAAACCCACATCTCATGGAGGAGACTGACAGATCACATGATGAGAGCAAAAGCTTTGGGGGCTAACGATTTGGCAGCTGCCTGTCTCAGTGGAGAAAGAAATGTGTTAGGAGCCCGCTGTCATGTTTCCAAAAGGCATTAAACAGAGCTCCAAGGTGGAGCTGTTTACCAATACTGTGATCTCTCCCCAGATATAGTCGCTATTTCAGCTAATTAAGAGAACAATTAAGACTAAGGCGATCAGTCAAGTACATAGATCCGAGTCATTTTCTGTTCTCTGTGATGCTGCGCTAGCTCCCAGAGGGCAAAACCTTATTCACTCATTCAGAAAATGACAGGAAGAAGGTATTAAATATCTGAAAACCATAAAAATGCAATCATGCTGTTCCTGGGCTGACTGAGACATCCACCAGAGACCGATACTGAGAACTTTAGAAACTTGCAGGCCCCAAATTCATACGCTAACAAATACAGAGATTAATCAAAATACTCCTCTTTAGAATGTAATTATATGAAAAGGATTATGGAGTCTCCCTGTGAGAGTTTCATTGTTTTATGTTTATTAGTGATCAATATTTCTATGCCTCAGCAGAACGTATTACAAATTCCACTGGGCCTCCTTAGAAAGGAAATTATAGATTAAATATTGACAAAAAAAAACAACTCATTTCGGCTTTGAAAGATTTTCAGTTATTTGTACGGTAAGATTAAATCCTGCTACACTACAGATTTAACGATACTAAAGTAATTTTGAATATATTTTGATAAATATGATTGATGGCATCGTTTAAGCTCATGATGTCTAAAAGAAAAAGTGTATGATACAAAACCAATAAATGAATAAATAAATTTGTTACTTGTATATTTGGAGATTTTTTCACTAAATGTCAGTAGATGAAGTTAAAAAAAATGTGTTTTGGTGACAGACATCACCTCCAATGCCCAAACTCCCCCTCCGACCTGATAAGTATATTCATTAACATACCTGTATGCAGAAATATTGCCGGACAAGAAAGATATAAGAATATACCTTGAGAACCATGTGGTAAGTGTAAGGTTGGCCTTTTTTTGATACAGGTCACAGAAAACCATTGTGACTCACAATTTGTGAGGAAAAGCGTGCCTTAAAAAACCAGTCCACATAGCAATATGCAGAAGAATTACAATATGCTACTTTCTTTTTGCACACCAAAACACGTTTATGTTTGAGGCATTGCTACTTCTAGAAAATGTTGTATATCATTATGTAAAAATGATACACTGTTAGTTTTAAATAAATACAATACCACTATTGTTTTTGTTTGTTTTCTTGTTTGCTTATTTTTAATTTACAGTTAAAAATAATCCAATGGTCCTCTATATAAGGGTTACAATTGAAATCTAATTTATATGCAGTATACTGTTTATCTATACTCAACCAACAAAGGGACATAATGGTACATTTCAGTGTCATCTGCATACTTGAAGCCAAACAGAATAATGAGATCACAGAGAGAGAGAGAGAGCATGTAGGGGCAGAAATGAGAAGGCTCCAACCGCAGAATATTACACCTCACCACACAAATGAGTTGCTGTACCTGTGGGCCAGAGATACAGAGCTTGAGTAATTACCAAGATAGGGTAAACTAGGAAAAACCTTAGCACAGATACAAAGAGGATGAAGAGAATTATCAGCAAAAAAAGAACAAAGAGAATGTTCAACAATATCCACCTTGGGGAGGGTGGGGGTGGGGTTCATTGAACTGTGATAGTGCAGAACACTCCCTTTGACTTCAGTGGGAGGTTCTGATCAATAGTGTCACAATAAGCACTATAACAATTTAATGTAGAACCCCCCCAAAAATGCAGTATGTTACAATAGAAAAGATGCATCATGAAAAGGGAATCATAATTGTAATGTAGCAACATGAGTGGGGCTATATATAAAGACTTGTGTTTAAAAAAAAATGAACAGAGGAGACTGCTTCTTTAAGTTAGATGTAAGTGATGAATCAAAATCCATGCTACAAACCAGATTAAAGCCTGTATTCCCATTACAAATATAAATGTACCCCTGAATGCTGTGTCTTTTCCACGCACTGTCACTTGTGACTTGAATGAATAATGCTCATTGCACAATGCTGGATGGTACTATGAGAATACACTGGTCAGCAATTTGTAACTTACTGCTTTGACCAAAATCAATGTCACACTTGAGCTGTCCTTCTTCAGGCACACCATTACATGGGTACTTTTCTCTACTTGGTTCATTTGAAACCTCGACATCTTTTCATTTGGTGTCACTGGATAAGATGAATCTATTGACTTATAACTTTCTATTTTGTGCTCCATCAACCCTATTTACAAATGGTATTTGATGCTAAGAAATTGAATGACCAGGCTTGTCTCTTATCAAAGACTTTTTGTCAGGTTTATAAGCTTTGTTGTAAGCCTGAATGCTCACAGTAAAACACCATATTTAGTTTAACAAGTTTCCAAAAAAATATCTGCAGGGAATTACCCGCGTAATATTGAAAGAATATAATGCATCCAATATAATTATTTGGCTTTTACTTAGCAGCCTGTTTCTATATTATTGTTTTAAATTCATATTTATTAATAATGATGCACAGCCTCTCTTAGCAAACTCAATCACACTTGTATAAAGTACCTTATATAACACAGACAAAATACATGTTAAACATACTTTCATTTAGGGGGGTAATTCAATATAGTATAAATGTGTAATTGGTTGAAATCCCCTTTTGAATTGCATGGGAGTTACTTCAGACTATTTTGAATTACCCCTTCAATATTCATATACAGTAAAGAAGTGAACATACAGTATCACTATACCACTGAATATTTGGAGATGGTTTTGACAGCTCATGTTGTTTGATATACAAACCCCACACAAGTCTCACGGAAATGAAAAACAAATACTGAATGTGTAAACTCAGATACAGTACAAGCCTGTTTGATACAATGGAAGAGACATAAGTCTGTTTTATTTGTTAGGGCATCATCAACTATTACCTGTATTGTAAAACACACACTTCTTCAGCACTCATATATACAGTATGTAGCCATGTATCCTTTTGGCTACTAATCTGTCCTGCCTAACACATAAGCCCTGGTACCAGTGCAGGCAGTGTTAGGGTTAATCTGGGGTTTCTCCTGCAGTAAGCAGCTCCCTTGAGTTACAGGGGGGGCGGGCTAAGGTTTGTGTACTGCCCAATTAGGGGCTCAGAACTTAGTCCCTCCCTCTGGGTACAAAAGGGGCTGCACAGCCAAATGTAGAGGAGTCTGGTTCTAGGGAGTGTGGAGTTAGGGCTCTGACCACCTTCCTTCCCCTCTCTTAGGGAAGAGGGACCACTACCCCCTATTCCTCCAGGGAATAGGGGAGGAGATGAGGATAGACCCTTGTGGCCTCAAGCCTCCTGGTTTGAGTCCAGGGACCACCCAGAAGAGGGAGAAAAGTGTACCATTGTATACTGTATCCTGTTGGAGAGAGAATAAAGTAATTCCTGTTTATTATATACTTCGGCCTGAGACTGCAATTTATCAGGGGGAGTAGCAGAGAGGGTTCTCCTGCAGGGATTGCATACAGTGCTTCTGGAGCCTGCTGGATATGGAGGCGCTGCACCAGTTAGAAAGAACCAACCATCACCCTGAAAGCCTGTCCTGTCTTCCCCATTAACATCAGCGGAAACTCAGTATCCTGTAAGCAGCAGGTGAGCAGCAATAAAATGCTGTGTAATAGTGAGATCTCCCAGAGGGTGGGGGATATCCTGTTACATATATAAAAGTAAAATACAGTATTGTGGTATTAATAATCTATAGTTACAACTTACCATGGTGCATGATCAAAAAGCATCAGTGTCTTTACTCACTGAGCTACTCCTTCTCCCTGCTCCCTCTTATACTTTACTGTAATTGAAGAAGCTAAAAAAACATTAAGATGGACTTCCCAAAAGATTTATGAAAAATTAAAGTTCCTTAAAAAGAGTAAACTCCCGGGGGGCACGTGGCCAGGTCGTGGAGCGGGGTAATCGCACTCCAGCCCAGCTCCGTAGACAGATCCAAAATAAACTAATGAAAACAGAGTGCATTACCACAAAAAAAGCTATATAAAAGAGAAAGACAACACATATTAACTTTGGATCCTGAACACGGGCATGGAGGAAGTTGGTGGCTCGAGCAACCAGGTATTCATTTGGTCCCTTCTCAGACAACAGTGCAGCTCGAGAAATTTAAGATGGCTGCCATCCGTGCGCGGCTGTTGAATAACAGAATCTAAAGAACGGTGGCCTTACCCAGGATCGGCACAGAGATACCAGCGCAGCGAGGGGAATGGTGTCCTCGGAGGAGAGCGGAATACTGGAGGCACCTGCAAGTTGAAGTGTGCACTCTCCTGGGTGATCGGATTCGGCAGAGGGCAGGACCGAGGTGAGCCGGCTGGCACGAAAACAAGATGGTCGTCGTAGGGCTGTAGAGAAGCAAATGCAGAGGGACCGCACTAGAGCTGGAGATCGCTGTTCCTGCTCGGAGGACTCAAAACAGCGTGGGGGTGAGGGAGGTCGGGCAACCGAAGCATCAAGCAGCTGGTGAGGTGAGAGGACGGCTCTGTTGAGTGAATATCCTCCCGCGTCGCGCAGAATCACTAGCCAGCTGTGTAGTAAAGAGAACAGACTGGATCTCTGTAAGGAAGCAGGAGTTACGCCGTGCACGGCGTGCTCCTTACTCACCCGCAGCTCTGTCTGTGTCTCCCGCGGCTCGCAGGGACTCCTTCCCCATGGCGCCGAGCTCCGGTCCTCCTATGCGCGCGCGCACGTCCAGTCTCTTCTTCTGCCCTCGGTTCAGGGCGTGGGTCCGCGCACGCAGCTACAGACGCTGCCACAGGGAGGCGCGGCCACACAGGGGCGCACCAACCCTTTAAAGAGACAGTACCCTTTTGCAATGCCACAATACAATTCACCAATACTTCTAGGATTTATAGCTCCTCCTCCAGGAACTCATCTAGACCTATCCCTGTCTCAGCCTGGCCCATTCACACACCCCCACCTTGCTACTCGGCTATTGGTTCCTCATACCTACATATACCCTCCAGATTCATTAACTCGTCGGCTGAGCATAGAACCAGTTGTTCTCATCACTCTCTGCCTCCCTAGTTCTGTTCCACAGATTTCCTCGTGTACCGGACCGGCTTCTGCTACGTCTTCCTGCACCTCTGGCATCCCGAACTCGGCATACGGCATCACGACTCTCCTCATCACTGGCATTCGGATTCTGGCTTACGGAAAACAACAACGTCTCTCTCTCTAACCCTGGACTTGGCTACCGCACCCTCTACCATCCGTACCTCTCCTACCCCGATCCCGGAATCCCAGACCATTCTTCAATCAAGACATGCCCTCGTGGCTGTGGGTGGCGTAATTACCTTTCCCACCTCAGCACCGTGGTCCCGTCTCGTTTGTGGTGAGCACATCCTGACATTATGCCCACCAAAAATGGACCCCGCTGAGGTGGAGCGCACTATTAATGCCCATACTGCACTTTTTACCAGACTAGAGACTTATCTGGAACAAACGGATAGACGGACAGATACGTTGCAGAAAAGTGTTAACTCCCTTACGGTTCAAGTTCGAGCTCTCACTCGGCAACTTTCACCCGGAGCTTCCCCTGCACCTGCAACTCCCTTTCCAACCCCTCCGTTTGCACTGGAACCTCGTATTCCACCTCCCAAACACTATGGTGGAGATCCCCAAGGATGTAGGGGCTTCCTTAACCAATGCCTCATCCAATTTCGTCTCGCTCCCTCTCGTTTTGCCTCTTCCGTTTTCCGGTTCGGCTTTATCCTGTCTCTCCTCACCGACCAGGCCCTGGCATGGGCTTCTCCCATCTGGGAACAACAAGGGTCTCTCACCCAGGACATCGATCTCTTCGTCGAGGGGTTCCGAAGAGTTTTCGATACCCCGGCATGGAAGTTAACGGCAGCTTCGTCCCTTCATCACATAACCCAGGGAGATCGTACCGTCGCTGGGTATGCCGTGGAGTTCCGCACTCTTGCCGGTGAGACGGGTTGGAATAATGAAGCACTATCTTCTGCGTTTTGGCAGGGTCTGTCTGAGTCCCTGAAGGATGAAGGATGAGCTGAAGGATGAGCTCGCTGCACGGGACCGTCCTACTGATTTAGAGGAGTTAATCGCCCTGGCGGTTCGAGTAGATCAGCGTCTACAGGAACGGAGATACGAACGTTCTCGTTACCGACAACGGGTGTCAAGAAAGCTTCATTCCCCCGTTACCTCCTTCCGAGAATATTCCGGAACCAATGCAGTTGGGGGGCAACAAGCTGTCTCCTGCCGAGAGACAACATCGGCGTAATGCCGGTCTCTGCATGTACTGTGGCAACTCCAGTCACACGCTACCCCAGTGTCCTCACAAGCCGGGAAACGCCAACTCCCAATGAAATCCCGGAGAGTTTCGTTTGGAATTTTTATCCTTTCTCCTATTGTCAAGGACATACTCCCCACCAGGATAATGTTGCCTATTACACTGTCTGGAGAGGGGTTTCACGCTCAAGCGCGAGTGTTCATTGATTCTGTGTCCGCTGGTAACTTTATCGATGAGACTTTCGCTAGGCGAAACAATATTTCACTTGTCACCAAGAAGACGCCAATAGGTCTTGAAGCCATTGACGGTCGACCTCTACAACCGGCATTTATCACGCTACAGACGGTGTCTCTACAACTACAGTTCTTCGATCTCCATACGGAGTTCATTACTCTCGATGTGATCCACTCTCCCTCTGCTGAGCTGATTGTGGGTCTTCCTTGGCTTCAACTCCATAATCCTCGCATCGACTGGACGGATCGGGAACCCATCCAGTGGGCCACTTCGTGTGCCAAAACCTGTACCAGGATTTCCCAGAGGATTGGTGGGTTGTCTACTCTGCCAGAGAAGATCGACTCCTTACCTTCTGAGTACTGGGGATTCCGCGATGTGTTCGACAAGGCACGTTCCGAGATACTACCTCCGCACCGTTCTTTCGATTGTCCCATTGACCTACTTCCTGGAGCACCTCTTCCTAGAGGACGATCTTATCCGCTCTCTCTCCCAGAGACGAAAGCCATGAGTACCTACATCGCTGAGAATTTAGAAAGGGGTTTCATCAGAAAATATTCTTCCCTAGTTGGTGCAGGCTTCTTCTTCGTCAAAAAGAAAGACGGTTCTCTCCGTCCATGCATTGACTACCGGGGTTTGAATAACATCACGCGCAAAAATCGCTATCCTCTACCCTTGATTCCGGAACTATTTGATCGTCTCCAGGGAGCTACTATCTTTTCTAAGTTGGATCTAAGAGGAGCTTACAATTTAGTAAGGATACGAGAGGGGGACGAGTGGAAGACTGCTTTTAACACCCATGACGGCCACTACGAATGCCGTGATGCCGTTCGGCCTGTGCAACGCATCAGCAGTTTTCCAGGATTTTGTCAACAAGATTTTTCGGGACATTCTTAACAAATTTCTTATTGTTTACCTAGATGACATCCTTATCTTTTCTCAATCCACTCAAGAGCACATCAAACACGTTCAACAGGTGTTGTTACGCCTTCGGGAGAACCATCTCTTTGCGAAATTGGAGAAATGTCAGTTCCATCTCAAATCAGTGGCGTTTTTGGGTTACGTTATTTCTGATTCCGGTTTCAATATGGATCCAGAGAAACTTAAGGCGATTTTGGACTGGCCTCGCCTGAACACTCTCAAAGCTGTGCAACGCTTCCTGGGTTTTGAAAACTATTATCGACGCTTCATCCGCAATTTTTCCTCTACAGTATCTCCCATAACTGCTCTCACGAAGAAAGGTGCAGATCCTTCATCATGGTCTGAAACCGCCATACAGGCATTTGATCTGCTGAAAAGGGCTTTTGTCTCTGCGCCCATCCTCACACACCCGGATCCTAAACTTCCATTTACCTTGGAGGTAGATGCTTCTGACATCGGGGCTGGGGCTGTTTTGTCCCAGAGGACATCTCCTTTAGCCAGACTGTACCCATGCGCCTTCTTTTCGAAGAAATTTTCATCCGCAGAACAGAACTACGATGTCGGGAACCGGGAACTTTTAGCGATCAAATTAGCATTAGAGGAGTGGAGACATTTCTTAGAAGGTACAGAGACACCCATAACCATTCTTACAGACCATAAGAACCTTCTCTACCTAGAAGGGGCACGTCGTTTGAACTCTCGGCAAGCCCGCTGGGCATTATTTTTTTCACGATTCAATTTCCTCATCTCCGTCATTCCTGGCTCCAAGAACTTAAACCTGACGCCCTCTCTCGACAGTTCCTTGCAGAGGACAAATCTGAAGAACAGCTAGAGACTATCATTCCTTCCAGATGTATCCTGTCCGCCAATTCCTTTGATATTATGGGCAAGATTCAATCCGAGCAATCTCATATTCCTATAGGGCTCAAAGTTCCAGAGGGAAGACTCTACACGGCAGTCCAACATCGCAAAAAGGTTTTAGAATGGTGTCATTCTTCTAAATCTGCAGGACATCCGTGGATACGGAAGACCAACGATCTCGTTCAACACACCTTCTGGTGGCCAGAGAGAGCTAAGGATGTAGAGGAGTTTGTCAAAGCGTGTGATACTTGTGCTCGCAACAAGGTACCTCGGGTCAAACCAGCAGGCCTTCTTCTTCCTTTACCTATTCCAGACCGTCCCTGGAACCATATTTCTATGGACTTCATTGTGGAGCTTCCAGATTCCAAGGGAAAGGATACGATTCTTGTGGTCATTGATCGTTTTTACAAACAGACGCATCTTGTGCCTTTGAGGGGTCTTCCGAATTCCTCCCGCCTTGCGGATGTCTTCATTCAGGAGATTTTTCGTCTTCACGGGGTGCCAGCAACTATTGTTTCGGACCGTGGATCTTAATTTGTATCAAGATTTTGGTGTGCCTTTTCCCGAAAATTGGGGATTTCACTTCAATTCTCTTCAGGATACCACCCACAGACCAATGGGCAGACGGAGAGGGCCAACCAAAACCTGGAACAGTATCTTCGATGTTTTATAACCGATACGCAGCAGGATTGGGTGGATTTGCTTCCTTGGGCCGAGTTTGCTCTTAACTCTCTTCGCAATGATTCCACTCAAGAATCTCCATTTTTTATTAATTGTGGCTTTCATCCTTCTCGTTTACCCTTCTCCTCCCTATCCTCAGGAGTACCAGCGGTGGACAAGCGCATCTCCCGGCTAAAAGACTTATGGACAAGGATTCAGAAGAACTTAAAGGTAGCTACAGGGAGACAGAAACTTCAGGCAGATCGCCTTCGACGTCAAGTACCGGAGTTTGTCCCAGGAGACAAGGTGTGGCTTTCTTCCAGGAATATCCGACTAAAGGTTCCTACCATGAAGCTTGCTCCCAAGTTCCTTGGTCCCTTCCCTATAGTTAGGAGGGTTAATCCTGTGGCTTACCATCTACACCTTCCACCTTCGATGAAAATACCTTCGGTCTTCCATGTATCCTTACTTAAACCAGTATTTCAGAGTCCTCACTTTTCCAAGAATACTTCTCCTCCACTTCCTCTTACGATTCACGGTCAACAGGAGTACGAGGTCCAGTTTATCTTGGATTCCAGGATCTCCAGAGGAGGAGTACAATACCTGCTTCACTGGAAGGGGTTCGGACCTGAGGAACGTTCATGGATTCCCCATCGGGCTCTTCACGCACCTCGCCTTCTTCAGTCTTTCCATCATAGGAATCCCTCCAAGCCTTGTCATGGACGCCCGGAGGTCGCCCCTGAAGGGGGGGGGGGTACTGTAAGGAAGCAGGAGTCACGCCGTGCACGGCGTGATCCTTACTCACCCGCGGCTCTGTCTGGGTCTCCCCATCGCAGGGACTCCCCATGGCGCCAAGCTCCGGTCCTCCTATGCACGCGCGCGCACATCCAGTCTCTTCTTCTGCCCTCGGTTCAGGGCGTGGGTCCGCGCACGCAGCTACAGACGCTGCCACAGGGAGGCGTGGCCACACAGGGGCGCACCAACCCTTTAAAGAGACAGTACCCTTTTGCAATGCCACAATACAATTCACCAATACTTCTAGGATTTATAGCTCCTCCTCCAGGAACTCATCTAGACCTATCCCTGTCTCAGCCTGGCCCATTCACACACCCCCACCTTGCTACTTGGCTATTGGTTCCTCATACCTACATATACCCTCCAGATTCATTAACTCGTCGGCTGAGCATATTACCAGTTGTTCTCATCACTCTCTGCCTCCCTAGTTCTGTTCCACAGATTTCCTCGTGTACCGGACCGGCTTCTGCTACGTCTTCCTGCACCTCTGGCATCCCGAACTCGGCATACGGCATCACGACTCTCCTCATCACTGGCATTCGGATTCTGGCTTACGGTAAATGACAACGTCTCTCTCTCTAACCCTGGACTTGGCTACCGCACCCTCTACCATCCGTACCTCTCCTACCCCGATCCCGGAATCCCAGACCATTCTTCAATCAAGACGTGCCCTCGTGGCTGTGGGTGGCGTAATTACCTTTCCCACCTCAGGACCGCGATCCCGTCTCGTTTGTGGTGAGCACATCCTGACAATCTCACGGGGGTGCCACAGAGCACAGGCATCGGAGAACCCCAAAAATAAATATATAAATAAACAAATACATTAAAAGTGGCAGCAACTGACCAGCACCAATCTGCACCTCAGATCCCAACAAAGCCACGGCTGCCAGAGTCCACACCATTTTAGAGCTGTGTGAGCTGCTCAGTCCCTCCAACCCCCTTCCTTCAAAATAAAGACATGCGGGCACATGCACAGGAGCCAGAGCTGATGGGCTTGTAGGGACTGAGCTCTGTCATGGTAGTTATAATTAATAGCACTAACCACAGCTAAAACCCTACAAATTTCTTACAATCCTACTCACAGTCCTATGGGATCACCCAAACATGGCCCCCAAACAAAACAAAAAATCAAATTGAGCGACTTAGGCTCATATTTTACCAAGGACAGAGAGCCCCCCATGCCTCAGCCCCCCGGCTCACAAGCGAAGTTGGAGTCGGTCAAGACTTGGAGGAAGAGGGCACGAGCTGGAAATCTACACAGCAGGACTAATAGATATCTATGGGAGCCTCAAGGCACTGCTACAGGAGGAAATCTGTGAGGTTAAAAGAGACATCTCCTCCCTATGTGAAAGGACGGTCACCCTAGAAACAAAATTAGATGAGACTATTCTCCACCAACAGTCTCTAACCAAAATCACAGAACATTTACAGTCTAGGGTGGCTTATACTGTATAAAAGACCAACAGGAGGACTCCGAAAACAGGGAGCTGAGGAACAATTTAAGATTCAGAGGAATCCCGGAGTCAATCCTGGAACCTGAAGCCTTCATTCTAAAATGGCTGTCTGCCACGCTCCCCGACCATTGGAGTCTTTCCTGCTGGATAGATGCCACAGAGCCCTCCATCCAAAACCCCATCCTGAGAATCCCCCAAGAGTTGTGATTGCCAGATTTCCCTACTTCAAAGTGAAACAGGCATTCTTTGCGGCAATCAGGGGGATAAATAACATTTCATTTGAAAACGTTGCTCTACAAGTCTTCAGGACCTTTCTCCCACCACCCTTGCTAGATGCGGAGGCCTGCAACACATCACTTCAGCCCTTAGGAACAAGGGGATCCGCTACCAATGGGGATTCCCGTTTCAGGTGGTGGTGAGGGAGGGTACAATGCACTGCCTGAGGAGCCCGGAGGGCAGTCCGGCGTTCATGCGGGCCCTGGGACTGACGCCCAAACCACCTGAGGAGGCCCGACTGAACCAGGGCGCCCCGAACAAATGTGGAGCAGGGCAGGTCCTTCCAAGGACCGGTCAAGACCAATAGAGCCACAGGAGAGACCAGCCAAGGTCTAGAGGTTTGTCCGCTGGAACCCTTCATTGCTTCCCTTCCTTGACCCGGATGACGGTATGAATCCTGTTCCTGACCTATTTTCCCTGGAGAGTCTGGGAATCAGACAGTTCTCCGTTGTGCTTGGGTGACCGGACGTGACACCCCCCTTCCTCCTGGGGGGGAAAGAAAAAAAGAAAAGAACATATAGAAATCCCCTAGCCGGAGACACCTGGAGCCTCCAGGGGCCTCCCTGGATGGTGTGTAGGACTGGCTTCACAGCACTGGGCACCAAGGCTCGCACGCTCAGGAGTATGCAACTCGGGCCGCCTTCCAACTCCACACCCCCCTCCCTCCCCATCATATGTTGAGGGGGACCGTTTACTGTGTTTTGTTTACCGTTCACTCTATAAAAACAAATTTAAAAAGAGAAAAAACTGTTCTGTTCAGATGTATAGTTGGAAGTTAATGGAAGTTAAACAGGATCTTCTCAGGCTTCTCCTGAGAGCTGATACTCGATTATTTCTCTTAGAACAGAGTTGGGTTCAATATTGTAATTGTCTTTCTATATGTTTAAAAAGTGAAATATGAAAACCATATGCAATGTTATAGCATTGGGTTAAATGCTGATGTATTCTTTCTTTTTTATTGTTCTTGTGGTTACCTGCCATGGTCGGGAGGCTTCAGCCTACCCTGGAAACTTGCAATGATTCCCCAAGAGGTTGGTGCACTTAGGTGTTTGCGCCTCTATTTATCCCTTGGAGTCCCCTCCCCCTTTTTTATCCAAGGGTACCTGAGCTACAGGACACATCATCTTTAAAAGCACTATTCACCCCCCCCCCCCCCCCCAAATTCCTCTTCCCATCAGTTATGGTACTATTTCCTTCCAGCAGTTCAGAGCATCTTACATTTCTCCACTCAGACAATTTTCGGGTAACCCCACGGAGGGTTAGGATATCTGCTCCCTACCCATATAAATGTCACTAGTAATCATCTCACACAATGTTAAGAGGTTCAATAAGCCTTCAATAAGCCCTGTAAGAGGAGAATGGCCATGACCGATTACAAGAGATACAAAAGTGATGTAGTGCTTCTTCATGAGACCCATTTCAAGAAAGATAAGACACCGTCATTCTTTGACAAACAATATAGACAAGTCTTTCATTCTGCTGCCCCAGTAAAAAAAAGAGGTGTCTCGATTTTAATTAATAACAAGTTCCCATTTAAAGTTTTTCAGTCCAAATCAGATGTGGATGGCCGGTATCTAATCGGGGATTTTCTATGGTAAAGACCTGACCATTGTGAATGTTTATACCCCTAACGAAGCTAGTGCCAAATTTCTCACTAAGTTTTTTAATATATTGAGGAAAGTAGCGAGGTGTAGAATTATACTGGGGGGTGACTTCAACATAGCAATGGACCAAGCCAATGACAAATCTGGACCCCAAACCTTCAGAAGAAGGGTGGACCGGAGAGCCCTATCAAGGGGTCTGGGGGAGGGACACAGCAATTACAGCCTGTGGTGAGATGAATTCATCCCGTCTCAACTGCAGTGTCAACTTCAGCGGAGAGACTGATAAAGTTTTTTGGGGAGCTGGAGAAGGGACAGGAGCGCTGTCTCAGAGCAGTGATCACTTCCGGGTACATCACGTCACATCCGGGAGGACGGTGGAAGATCAGGCATCATCGCGCAGCACTAAGGACGCTGGTAAACTTCGGTCGACAGTAGGATCAAACCGTGGAGCAGAGTTGCTAGTGATGCCATCAAGCAGTGCTCTGCAATCTTCAAGTGGACATACAGTACATCCCAACCGTGAGACCTGGAAAAACGCACCAGCAGCCAGCAAGACGACAGAGTCTCGTAACGATCCAGCCCAGCTGACACTGAAGCAGAAGGAGAGTACTAGAGAGTCTATACAGGTGAATATAACCTCTCTTTTATTATTTTTATTGATACAATAATTGTAATCATTGTGTGAGTGCACTATTACTATTGTCAGGTGTTATTACACTTTTTATTAATTGCATAAACTGCACTATAAAGTCTATTTCTTAACTTGCGCCCACAATTTTTTTTATCTCTGAGGTTCTGTATTTGGAGGGGAGTGGTAATTCGCCCATCAGAAGGAGGACTGGCTATACCTTGTCTACAGATGTATTTTCGCGCTGCACAGATTGCTTATCTGGCAGCCTGGCATACTACACCCTCTACCGTTAGGTGGGTGGAAATAGAAAGCCACTTAACAAACCCCCAAGATACAGCTCTAATTATGTGGCTCCTGAAAGAAACAAGAGCACTATTACCTGCCGACAATAACACACTCCGTAAAAATTTGGGACAAGGTGGCCTCACAGATGGCTACTCGGGCATGCTGTCGATAACAGGCAATGCTGTCTTTCCCCCAAGCTATAAAAGCAAGCAATTCTCATGGTGGACCAGGAACAACTTCACCAGAGCACAAGACCTCATGATTGGTCCTACAGTAAGATCCTTTGCAAGCTTAAGAGAGTCTTGCCAAATACCAGATAAAGAATGCTGATTTTATGTTATGTACTCCTCCCTATCCCAAACCTTTACACCTCTAATTATTTTGTAGCCCACCCACAATTTTATCAAATAAAATAATTTTTCAATGAAACATTTTTGGGGGGAGCTTACTGAACAGATCTTGTAACACACTTTAATTAAAACGTGCTTTAATTGTGCTAACTTTCACAAAATGTTACGTGTACAGATGTCCCTGTCCCTGGAGCCGTGGCTGTAAAAGTGGTCAAAAACAGTTTGTGTTACTACATCTGTACGTTTACACTTTGGAATCAATAGGTAGTTATTTGAATCCTTTCGACTCAACATCTTGAAAATAAACTGTATTTGGTCATCTGCTAAGTATAAATGCACAAAGCAGATAAGGGTTGCCCATCAACTTCACAGGTCTTACCCCTTTTTAAGGTTTATGTATGTTATATAAAAAATAAAAAGCTGTGACTTTGACCCCAACCACACAAAGAGACCCTTGCTACAGCTAATATGGAGTGTGAATGATTACTGGGAGGTGCTCAAATGGGATAGGGTATACAGCAAAGACCAAGGAAAAAGGAATCCCTTTGTTGGCCCTTAAACTCCCATCGTCAAGGTGAATGGTAGGTATTAACTCTTAACTTTTATTATTAACCAATTAAAATAAATTCGGAGCAGTCTGTAAACAGAGTATCCTAAGTAGGTAGTGGGTAAAAATATCCGAAATAAAATGGCGTAGAAAACCCAGATGATTACTGAAAATAGTTCAATCATTCAAAAGGTAGGAGAAAAAAACGATTGCTATTATGAACTCCTGTGTATTGTGTAACAGGCGTGTTGGTGCTAGTGTAAAACAAATATAATCACTGCGCTTCTCCATGTAAAGAGCATGCAGCTAGTGAAGGAAATGGCCATACAAATGTGCAAAACAGAAAGTGAATGCCTGCGCTTCTCCCATAGGGATAGCAATCAATGGGGAATATATATATATATATGTATGGTGTAAATATCTATAAGAAAAAAGGAGACTTTTGGTATACATCCTTTGATCAAATAATGCCAAGCCTGCTAACCACGTCAAGGTAAGTCTCTTTAGCAGGTCCCTACGCTAAATGCATACTAGTGTTATGTGAAATAAGCCCAGAAGGGGTTAAAATATCAAAGCATATGCTTGTATAACCTAGTGCAATTAAAAACTGGTATATACCAGTACAGATACTCACATGTAAGTGAAGTGAAATAAGGGGACCTTGCTAGGAGATTATATACCTAGAAGAGGAGGGGCTGGCCTGCCACAAACTGCTCAATAAGCAGTTGCAGGTGATTGGCTAAATATATTCAATTACACCATAGTAGTGTTGCCCTCTAGGAGCATGCTGCAAAGGATTAAAATCGGCCCAACAAATAATGTAAAACAAATATAATCACTGCGCTTCTCCATGTAAAGAGCATGCAGCTAGTGAAGGAAATGGCCATACAAATGTGCAAAACAGAAAGTGAATCCCTGCGCTTCTCCCATAGGGATAGCAATCAATGGGGAATATATATATATATGTATGGTGTAAATATCTATAAGAAAAAAGGAGACTTTTGGTATACATCACCTTAGCCAATCACCTGCAACTGCTTATTGAGCAGTTTGTGGCAGGCCAGCCCCTCCTCTTCTAGGTATATAATCTCCTAGCAAGGTCCCCTTATTTCACTTCACTTACATGTGAGTATCTACATGTATGTATACAACCATATGCTTTGATATTTTAACCCCTTCTGGGCTTATTTCACATAACACTAGTATGCATTTAGCGTAGGGACCTGCTAAAGAGACTTACCTTGACGTGGTTAGCAGGCTTGGCATTATTTGATCAAAGGATGTATACCAAAAGTCTCCTTTTTTCTTATAGATATTTACACCATACATATACAGTATATATATATATTCCCCATTGATTGCTATCCCTATGGGAGAAGTGTTGGTGCTAGTGGCATGAACAGCAATAGTCTGATTCAATACTTATACTGTATATAGCTAATTCTGCCACAAGGTTACAAAGTTATGAAACGTACCCAGGACCCTTAGAGACAGTGGAGGCAGTGTGTATATATTGTTACACTCAAACCAGACTAGTGTAAAATCAGTGCTGCTTTCTGGAGTGCATCTGGCAGTTATGTATCTTTTTGTATTGGACTGCAACTCTTGATGTACAGTACCTGTATGAGACAGCACAACAGAGCTATTTTTTCCCCAGAAGGGGACTGCCTAGCGATGTGTATGATGTATGCCTGCAAATTCACAGCGCTGTGAGGCATACATGGATTGTTGATTTGGGTCAATGTTGTTATTAGTATTGGTTGTATTCGCATATGGACTAGTACAAACACTAGCACACATAAAACACTGCCTTTAGCTATGTCCCAAATGCCACCACAGCGCCTTTTTCCGTGAAGATCTATACAGGTCAGTGATCGATTTAAAACATACATGCTTAGTGAAAGTAGACGAGTGCAATAATGGCATACATGTCTGTGAGTGAGCGTGAGGTGTATTCAAACACTGAATCAGTCCGCTCTCTCACACGTGACAACATCAACCGCCGACATACGTTTCACGTGGGTAATGCTTTTACAAGGCAAGTTGGGAAATCCCCTGGAAGGGGATATTAAGCAGCGTGTTCAATTACTGATTTTCTGGTTGTTAATCCCTTCTGGTCCCGATGAGATTTGCAGATTTGAAAGGAGACACTCAGTATGAGTGATAATGGATGTGTCTATCTAAAACATTGAGTATTGTAGATCTTCTGAAAATGTATAACAGTGTTATCACAATGTGAATGAAATGTCATAAAAGGCACTAATAAGGATCGTATATGGAATTGTTATGGAATCTCAATGAGACAATCGAGTACATTTACCTGGTACCAGACAAATGAAGAGACCGCGGTGGGTAGTAAATGGAAAAAAGTAAATGTCAGAATATGGAATAGCTACACAATGGCGCATAACATGTTGATTTGTCAATCTTAAAAGAAGAGTGGGTAAGTAGTCCCTCTGTAGTACCTTCTTATCCAGTTAGAATTAGGCTAGTTAGATAATGGTGCTAACTTTAGGGACAGCTAGAGCACAAGTCCACTAGTTATTTGACTAACCTTAAAACTTGCCCCACAGATCAAGCATCCCAATAGTCTACACTCATGGTTACTGTCCCACACTCAGTCACTCCTACCACCCATTGTGACCAAGCACTGCCACCTACAGCACTTATTCCCTCACCTACTGTATCTGTAAGTTCCCCATCAAAACTCTTAGATTGTAAGCTCTTCGGGGCAGGGATTTCCTTTCCTATTGTCTGATTTTGCTGCACTTATTGTATCTTTATAATTCCCTGTACTGTGTTCTTTGTGAAGCGCTGAGTACACTTTTGGTGCTATATAAATAAAGACATACAATACAATATAAATGGTGAAAAAAGAAAGCCTTCATTAAGACCCTTGGAATAAGGGTCCCATGTCCATGAAATGCCTGTGAATATACTGTATAACCTGCTCATTTAATGTAACCATGTATTATTATAACTCTGTTCCCAGGCCATACTTGAAAACGAGAGGTAACTCTCAATGTATTACTTCCTGGTAAAACATTTTAAAAATAAATAAGTGTATTTATCATATAGATCTATCTTGACTCCTTTTTGGGGAGTTACATTTCCCAGTCACCTCTTTGTATACCCATTGAAAATTGGTCTATCACTATGAAGATAAGGTTAGACACGTTGCCACCATGAAACACTGGTAGCCAGGCATGTTCATGACTGTCATGGTGGTGACGTGTCTAACCTTAACATCATATGGATATACCAATTTTTTTTTACTTTATTTGAAAACTTTATAAAACACTACTGTTTTATAAAGAGTATTGTTTCTTAATCTACCAGTGTATTTCTGTTTCAAATAAAGTTTATTAATTGTGTTTATATGATATATTCATGCTTAGACAGACATATAGACACATATGTTCTATCTGCCTGTCTCTTTCTCTCAAGCTCAGAAACACTATGCTCTGTTAGGCTATTTAGTGTAACACTAACCTAAATTAATGTTAGGTGAATAGTAACACTTATTCACTAATGGGAATAACCTAACGTTAACCCAGTTTTACTCCTTTTGCATGGCGTTACATTTCTATGGCCGTTGGTATTAATGACATGCAAAAAAGACATTTCCCCTAACCTTGCATATTAACTATAGCGAGTTCCGGCTAACTTGGGAAATTTACGTTAGGTTTTGCAGGAGAAAGAGAGGGGAAGAGGGTGAGAGGGTAAGAGGGTGGAGGGCGAGAGGGGGAGAGGGAACAGTTGTTTTTGCATCTACTTCGCTTTGTGGATATGCATTAAACTAAGATAAAATGTCGCTCTCTCTCTCTCTTATAACTAATAGGCATATAGATATTTTGAAATATTAACTGTAGTTCATTTACATTTACATATAATCTATATATTTTGGTTTTAACAATAACATCTCTTTTTTTTAACAAGAAATTATAGAAATGATGAAATGTTATCCTGTACATTTGTATTAACCAAAGATCATGAAGAATGTACTGTATCTGTTAGGTGTTTATGAAAATAAAATGGAATCTAAAAGATAATATTCTGCTGCTATAATTTCTATATTCTGCTTTAGTATAGCTTACTTTTTTTTTCTTTAAGTACATTTAATTCTATGCCTTATAGGGAATAAGCTTTAGTGATTAGCTTTTCTATTGAAGTAAAAAGAGTGAGAAAAAGAAACATATCCTTGAATGTGAATTCATTCAAGATCTGATATAAAAATAATTGGGCTTCAATGGCATGTTTTAGCGCTTTCTCTATAGCTATGCACAGGAGACCTACTCATAGCCCAAAACAATTTCAGAACCTGGCTTCCCGGGAATAGTACTATATAATCATAAAATTACACTTGAGATAAGATTTAATTATCATTTTCACCTTTACAAAACCTTTAGAGAAGTGATACCTAAAAGCTTCTTGAGAAAGAATATTACATTTAGCGTGATAACATGGAACAATGATATTAAAAGAAAGACAAAATGCCATGTACATTTTTATGATACCTTAAATGTAATGGCTTTATTAAAAAAAAAAAAACACAAGCGAATACTGTACCATCTGATGGATTTCAGATATTCATTCCAAGCAAGATGATGTTAAAGTTAAATAAAATAAACCGAGATTACACCCATAGAGATCTTTTCAATTTATTGAGACAATTGAGCATGATAGTTTCTGGTGCAATTACTGCTATTGCATCATCTGAACACAATGTAAAACTCGTGTCATCTGGGTTTATTTAAGCTATAAATCATGACAAGGTGAGCATTAATAACATCCCACAAGGAAACCAGCTCATATTAAGAGAGAGAAGAACCAGAGACTAGAACACATGGTTCTTATTGTTCCTTGGCCATCACCACAGCCACAACTGAATAAAATAATATTCTTCCAAGGTTTTCAGTGGCCGATTTAACGCTTTTATGTCTACGTTGTGATCCACGGGGCTGTGGATCACACAGATAATGATGATGTCATATAATTTCCTCCACATCTAATGAAAGGCTTATATCTGAAATGCTTACTGCCATAACCTCTGCCCCATGTATATAATGCCTTTTATTAGTATTATTATGTTAGTATGTTACAGCACTGTATGATCCCCATATTGATAGATGTCTTGTATAATTGTATGGTGCAGGTTTAGTATTGTTCTGCTTGCATAACATTTTCTCGTGGAATACAATGAATAATATACACATTTTTGTGGCCAAGTAATAAAATCAAATGAATATCAAAATGTATATGCAAATTAAACTTAACATGTATAACATAATACAACCACTAAATGATAACAGGGTGCGCTTGCCACTGTTTTGTACCATTCTGGCTTCCTTTTAGTAGCTATATTATGAGATTCCATTGGAGATCTTAAGAAATGCAAAATAATTACTACCACTATCAATTCTACTGAAAATTTTAAAATAGAGATGTAGCTTACACTAATTATTATTGATATACTGTAACCACTATCTGCTGCTTATGGAACCTTGGGATATTTTAAGCCCCATGAACCTTTTTGCAAACGTTTGGTGCTTAATTATCTTAGCAAAGCTCTGCTTTTAATTTCTTTATTTTTTTTAGTACATACTTTCGGGGCCGGGGGCCCCCCCGCTTCCCGAGGTTCAGGCCCCAGTATTGGGTGCAGGTATCTCCTGCAAGTTTAAATGTCCCGATCACATGAAGCGGGACATTTAAACCTGCAGCAGATACCTGCACCCGATACAAGGCATGTAACTCGGGAAGCAGGGATCCCCAAACCTGAAATGAATGTGGTTCACCTCCGGAGACCCACTGCTTCAATCCTATGTACTGAAAATAAAAACAGCACGATCGCCTGTAAGAGCTGTGCGGTGAGATCCAGAGAAAGGAACCACACCTTGCTGTCGTTGTGCAGCTCTTCCAGACCGGTGCGGCCGGGCAGGCTTACCACAGTGGGAAACCCATTCAGAAGCAGGGACCCCCACTGTGTTAATCCTTATGACAAATATAGAGTATTGAGTTTTGGGGCATGGGGAAGCTGCGATCAGGCCACAGTCTGGCTCCGTTCAGCTGTGGGTTCATTGTGCCAAAATGTGAAGTAAATGATACTCCATCTATATATAAAGAATATATGAATGCGCCATAGATAATGCTCATATTTTAATGCAGCGAAAATTATCTCACTTATTAATGAGTAAAAACACACTCATACAGTATATTGAATTACCAACAAAGTCACTTAAATCTCATTTACCAATCAATGGATTTGGAGATGGCTTGTAACAATTTAAGTAGGACTAATTTTGGATTTTGAGTCCAAGGAACAAACAGTGTTCAATATGGCCTCTCTCCAAATAGAATCTATGACATGTCTCTTTCCTAATTTACCACTTTGTGTCCCAAATAAAGATTTCAACACCAGTTATTAGCTTGTATAGAAATGCTTGATATCGCAAGGTATAAATGGGTTGCAGTTTGAGTAGTGTCTTTATCCTAGTGTAGCACTGCTCCCCCCCCCCCCCCTGGGAGATGTTACTGCTGCTACTAAGATGTTGTGGTGCTGTGGCATACCTGTTAGGGTCCAGGAGAGCTGAGATGTCCGTGTTGGTATGGGGACCTGGACAGGCTTTTGTGGTTTGTGATGTTCAACTCAGGGTGTCAGTGCCTCCAGCTTCAGGAAGCTCCAGCATGCCTAGAAATAGACCCCTCAAAGCACAGTACTTCAATACCCCTGCCAAATACACTGCACTTTCAGACAGGAGTATATAAAACAGAAGGGATACTTTATTGCATGCAGTCACTGCAGTTGGTCTTTACAGCGTAGCAGATGAATGTCAGAGGATCCCAGGCCTCTGGATGGTGCAGGGTCCTCTGTAATCTTGAGGCCTCTGTTATAAGCTGAGTGTTCTCCCAGCCCCCTAGGGGCTGGGGGGCATGCTCATCCCAGGTGGGAGAGACACACAGCCCTTCCACTCTCTCCAGACTCCAGACCAGAACTGATTACAGTTTGGCATTTCCTCTCTGAGATCTGGAAGGGGAGGGCCTAGTGTTTGCACCACTATTGGCTGTACACAAACACCAGATCACTGCCTCTTCT
This sequence comes from Ascaphus truei, assembly GCF_040206685.1. Lineage (NCBI taxonomy): Eukaryota > Metazoa > Chordata > Amphibia > Anura > Ascaphidae > Ascaphus > Ascaphus truei. Next base: position 82,959,079 of record NC_134486.1, read on the forward strand.
GTCACTCAAAGAGTAGCAGGAGGGGGTTTAATGCCCCTTGGAATAGCTTGTCACAGCCTGCAGCGCTATCAGGACTTATGTGACAAGGGCAGAGAGGCAATCTGGACCAGCCATGTTATACTAGTTTAACCACTTTATGTCTCAAATAGCTATTTCAACACCAATTGTTAACTTGTAGCATAATGTTTGAGATTGCAGGGTGTAGTTGGACTTCAAAACAACCTCTTGAATGGCCTTACTAGCAGAGGCCGATCAGCAAATTCCTCAGGGGAGTAATGGTTTATTGCTCCATTATTTCCTTAGGAAGTTGCTGTTGGAAGCGACGAAATGTGTAGGGTGGAGACGTCAACTGCCACCAGTGACTTCATCTCAATAGGACGGACACGTGGAGTAGAGTGGAGCTTCTATTGAGTGGGCTCAAAACTTTTTCATCAGATGTTTTTACTTTGCCCCACTAAGTTGCTGCTCTTCCTCTCCAGGATTTGATTTGACTATCCTTAGTCAGCCTTTATAAAGGCTCATACTGATCCAACGATCTAACCGTGCGGACGCCTTTCCCCTGGGACACCCATTTGGATATCGTATTAGCGTGATCCCTTGTTCCTTGTTAGTGACTATAAATCTGTCCAATGCCTTTTACCTATATACCTACAGTATGAGTGTGTATCTTGCCCTTTTATATGTATTAAATCACCTGTTCAAACAATATTATACTATGATTGTCATGATAATGTCATGAGATGTTGGGTATTTTTAATCCCTCTGGGGCTTAAGGGGTTAATGAGCTACAGTTTTAGGAAAATACAAATATGTGTGGTGTCTTTTCAGAAATATCTGGGCTTCAAAAGGCTTGATTGAAGTTGGGTGTGAAACGTACAGAGGGGGTTTGTTGTTTGTTAATGCCTAATTTGCAGGCCAAGTGTATATTGCTGGAAGAGACAGATAGGCCCATGTCTGGAGCACTGGGTGTGAAATATAGCACCTGTGACAAACGTTCTCTACACAGGAGGCCCAGCTTCAAAGCATTTCTTGACAAGGGGTTTTATGGGGGCCAGGGGCGTGGCTACAGAAGGTATCAGAATGAGTGACCTTATTAAATATAAGAATATCATGAGACATCCTCTGCTGAACATGCTAAAAGTTGCATATGTGTGTCCGTGGACCGAGTCGCAAATAATGATTACAGACACATGACGTCTAGCAGGTACTAAGAGACAGATATTAATATCTCTCTTAATTTTAGTATTACACGGTAATATTTAGTCTCATTGGGAGCGTCATGCGTGCCGGAATGTATTAATAGGTCTCGCGTGCCAGTAAGTAATACTGAACTGAAGTTATGAAGTTATTTAGATAGGAAAGGCAGTTTTTAAACATCCTGGGGTGGGAGGAGTTTTACTCTGGGGAAGACTGTCAACCTCACCACTGATTTATGACAGGGGCTGGGTTTAGGTTGTGTTCAATGGGAAATAACTGTATTTAAGGCTGAGCGAGTGTGGTGGGGGGTAGATATCTACAGAGGAGTATTTTGAGACCAGATACGGGATATTTCAATGTTTCTTACCAGCGACCTCTCTGGGGAAAATCTATGTCATGTGGTGAAGTATAGATTTTCTTTTATGTTTATCATTTTATTTTAAGAAGCTTTTCTGCCTTATATTGTAATAACTGTATGTTTATCTTGTAATACTGTTTCTGTAATCTAAGCACTGTATTTTTATATATATATTAAAACATTTAATAACTACTGCTTTGAGCTCTGAATGAACTAATGCGCGCTCTGGAGAGAATAACTTACGAATTCGGGCACATGTTACTGCAACTGATTTTGTGTTAAAGTGCATAGTTTTTACTATAATAAACAGGGACCTGAGGTCCTGGCGGATATTTTAGTCTAAGATCTTTTATCATATGTGCATAACCTCAGGTGGTGGCAGTGGATGGTTATGATGTGCAATTGAGTAGGGGTTAATACTAACTCGCTGGTTCCTTGAAGAGGAGAAAGGGGGGTTGCTAGAGTAGCCTTGTGTAATAACCCTGGTTGCATATCTAAAGTCACGTGCTCACTTGTGTGCTGTTCGTGGCGGTGGTATATTGGGATGGCTTGAGGAGAGATACAACTCATTTGACGGACCCTTGAGGGGGTACAGAGTGGGGCAGCTTGCGGGTTTTGTATTGATCCTTGATCCTGTAAGAGGGGATATTGTCCATTTGACGGACCTTTGAGGAGGTGAAGAGTGGGTGGCCTTGCGAGCGTCGGTATTAACCCTTGTCCCGTATGCAGGTCGTGTGCTAGCAAGGGGTTGTACGTGACAATGATGTGTGCGCTTTTATTCTTTTTTCTATGTATATATAGATGTACACAATCTTAGCAAGTTCAAAACCCAATCCCACAATTTTATATATTTAATTAAGTCAACTGGAGTGCTACTGGAAAAGGGACCTCAAATATACAACAGCAAACAAGGAAGCCCCAATGGACATCAAATATGGCAAATTATTTGAATTATTTCTTTATGTTTTTCTTCTAATAAGTATGCTGTCCCCCTGAAAGAGACCCTATCTACTTAAATGGATAGGTACATAGAAGGAATGTAATGCCCTCTGTACAATATACAGTACTGTATATAAACGAGATTGCACAGATCTGGTCTAATAAAATTAAAATATATAACATCCAGATTGTACCAAGAATATATATAATAGTGCTTGCTTGTCTGACCACAGTTTTAACTGTGTAATTCCTAGAGCAGCAGAGATGGCGCCCATTTTCTTCTAACTCAGTAGAGTGAGGTAGCTCATGTTCTGTTCATCTTTTATTTAATCTCACCTGACCTCAGTAACTCATATCCCTCAGTACTTAATGTTATTACTTTGTGCTTGAAGTGCTTTCAAGGTTACAATCAACAAAATAGATATCCTTTGGAGGTATGCTGTCTGCAGACTGTGCAGTGGTAACCATCAGCGGGTTTAGCTCACACTGCTAGAGCTGTGGTCTACAAATCAATTGTTGTGGGTTCTAGTCTTGCTGAGTCAGAAACCATCTGAGTTCAGTCTTTAGGTTTATCAGCTCTACTTGGTTGGTATGGCAATTCATTTAGGAAGTGTGGGACGGGGCCCATTTAAATGTAATTCATATACTAATTAGCATATCTCCCAGCCGGGTACCTCTGCTGTGCTTTCTTTTTCAAATGTATTTGGAGGCATCTTTCTGTTTTATTAGTACTGCTGGCCTTACTGGACCCCAAAACATTGGGGGCCTATTCTACTAGCTTCAATAAATTTGCTGCCATCCTGAGCGGTTTGGTATAAGCCCATCGAATGGTTTGTCATTGGTGTTATCACAGTAATCAGAAATAATCTGAAAGCCTTTCCACAAGTCACAAACCCACCCTGGGGCAACAACCCCCTTCACCCAATCCCTCTATCCCCAAGAAACATTAAAATACAACAACTCTACTACCCACCTCCTCAACCCCCTCCAAAACACACACAGTTCAATAATGGTCAAAATGACTATTATCCAGATCTGGATAATAGCTCATTTGCCCATTAAAAATAAAACATTATCCAGCCAGCATACTGTAAGGTAAATTAAAGTTGCTCTTGCCCCTGCCAGTATGAAGGCTATCCTCCTCTTCATCCTCACCCATTGACTGATATAGTGGCAATCAATAATTAGAGGGTGGGGATAGTTGCCCCGGGGAGGGTGGTTAGGTGTCCCGGGTGGGTAGTGGGGGAGGGGGATAACCACTTACTATACCGCTTAGGTGATTAAGGGGTTAGTGGCCATGTTTGGTTTTTATTGTTATGTTGCTGCCATGGAGGACAAGGAGGAAGACGAGACTGGTAAGTGCAATATTAATTTACTTTATGCTGGCTGGATAATGTTTAATTATTAATGGGCAAATGAGCTATTATCCAGATCTGGATAATAGTCATTTTACCCATTACTGGGGGGGGGGGGGGTTGTTTGGGGTAGAAGGGTGCCCATTCATTGCCATTGAAGTAATCTTTGCTCCCATTGAGGGAATAGGTAACCACACTGGCAATTAATGGGTGTATTGGCTGATATTGGGTTTGAATGTTTATTGGGGGTAGCAGAGGTGGGTGAAGGTGGTATTTGGCCCGTAGTGGGTGTTTATGCCTACCGGTGGGTAGCGGGAGGGGTTAACCTCTTCATTACCTTAGCGGTAGTAATGAAAGGGTTAACTCCTCCCGCTACCCTCCTGGTAGGCATAAACACCTACAATGGGCCACAATACCACCTTCACCCACCCGTGCTACCCAGACTAAACCAGACACTGGTGTTTAACTCCTTCATTACCTTAGCGGTTAGCCACTAAGGTAATGAAGCTGCCTGTAACTATATTCCTATTACATAGAATGGAAGCTGGGTCTCTCCAGAGCTGTATGAGCTATATGAGCTACAGAGACTCCCGGCTTCGAAATCAAACTCACAAATCCCATCTCGCCACCCTTGGAGTTGTGAGCTGAAATTTGTGAGGAGCTCTACAGCTGACAGCCTTGATGATCTCATTGGGGGTACTAGAATAGGGTGATTTTATCAAAACTGCGAGTTAAAGCTGTTTTTCAGCTCTCGCTTGGTGTGTTTGAGCAGGAGCTCTACCGCTAGGGGAGATACACTTCCCGAATGAGTTTGGAAGGTCATCTGTGCTTTCTGAATAGCATCCTTGCCAAATCATTCGGGAACTGCTCAAAATCCTATAGAATATAGAATAGGCCCTTAGAGCAGGGATGCGCAAAATGTGAGGGGCCTGATTTTCAGGGTGGCGGGGGGGGGTGCAGCTGTTACAGAGGCCCCGCGCTTCCCCTGAAACCATTTAAAATAAATGCCGGGAATCGCGACAGGCCTCTGTAACATTTTACTTACCTTGCCTTCCTTTATCATCCGGTACAGTGACAGAGTAGCAGCGCTTTCTACCCTTCTCACTCACATATTTTACCCTGCCCATATATATGTTGCGCCCTGCATGCCACACCCTAGAGAGATAAGAAATTCTTTCCTCGTAATGTAGTCTAAAATAGCTTCTCTCACCCACTGTTCCCTGTTCTCATCTATTTCCCTCATCAAAGGCTCTAGTAAATATGGGAAGTCCAACCCATGTGGCTTGTGGTATTTGTGTAGAATGAAACTGTCTGCCCTACTAGATTTCACTAGATTGTTGGTGTAGGCCTTTCTTGGCAGCACCAAGCACAATGGATCCTCACCTATGTTAACTCCTTCATAAATTTTTTCCTCCAGAACTGGAGAAGAATCTATGTCCTCCTTATGGTTTAACCCTGCTGCACATGATCTTAGCCTCCTGCTCAGGTGTAAATTCTCCTACCTCAAAACAGTGTTCTATCTTATTCCCCTTAACAATGATAAACCTAGTCCTATCCATATGCGGAACATAACCTGAACTTTGGGTCCCACCAATTTAGTGATACATCCTTTACATTAACTTTAGGCACAGCATTTGCAAATACTTTAGTATCAACACATTTAGGGGTCACAGACGCTATGGGTGGTGATGACGGTCTGGGACTTAGGGGTTTACACATGCCCCCTAAGACAGGGGATGCAGTTCTAGGCACATTTGCAAGCTTACAGTTACTTATTCTGTCCGGCTCAATATTATCCTGGTTCTCCAGGACTGCTGCCACTACCAGCACGTGAGGCGCCAAAGAGACCCTTTGGAACAAACAAATATTGCGCTCATTAATGGTATATAAGGATTAAGTGATATTGTGATCAAGATAAATACAACCTTGGTATAGGGAGGTTTTGTGCTGCTGCTCTTAGGGGATGGCTCAGCTATCCAGCTAATACAGAAAAAAGAAAAAGAAAACAGCGCAAAAAAACCTCATGGTGTAGTATTAAAAATAAATTTTATAAAGTAAATTGGTGATTATTGCACGTACATCAATAAAAGCATAATTCAGCATGACATGTTAGGGACATGTTACCACTCGCAGGAAACAGCTACAGTATGTGCAGGCTGATGTGTATCTGGATCGTCCTCTGGTCCTCTGTATACAGCTCAGCGACGGGTTGCACGTCTCTTAGGAAATCCTCCTCGTATGATGTTCACCAGTCTCCGGCAAGCCGCTTGGTGGGAAGTTTAAAACTCCTTCAGGGATCTCCCTGTAGCAGCCGTCAGCTCCGACACGGTACTCTCACAGGCAGTTCCGGATTGACCGCAGTAGCGTCTGACGTCATCAGACGGCGCCCGTCTATGCTCGCGTCTCTCTGCTCACAGTGTTCAATAGAGTGGAAGTCCCACAGGTCATACGCACAAGTTATGCAGTGAAATAAAGCCGCAATGGGGTTCAGATAAGGAAGGTATTGGAACGCGCCCTCTCCTACGCGTTTCGTAATGAATACTTCTTCAGGGAATGAACACTATTGAACACTGTGAGCAGAGAGACGCGAGCATAGACGGGCGCCGTCTGATGACGTCAGACGCTACTGCGGTCAATCCGGAACTGCCTGTGAGAGTACTGTGTCGGAGCTGACGGCTGCTACAGGGAGATCCCTGAAGGAGTTTTAAACTTCCCACCAAGCGGCTTGCCGGAGACTGGTAAACATCATACGAGGAGGATTTCCTAAGAGACGTGCAACCCGTCGCTGAGCTGTATACAGAGGACCAGAGGACGATCCAGATACACATCAGCCTGCACATAGCTGTTTCCTGCGAGTGGTAACATGTCCCTAACATGTCATGCTGAATTATGCTTTTATTGATGTACGTGCAATAATCACCAATTTACTTTATAAAATTTATTTTTAATACTACACCATGAGGTTTTTTTGCGCTGTTTTCTTTTTCTTTTTTCTGCCAAAGAGACCCGGCTCACAGCCTTAGTAGCCATAACAATTAACAAGTGTCCTTGTATTATAATCACTTACGATCGCTGCCGTTCAATCGCCACCACCAGTTCCGCGACATCCTCTTCTTTAAGCTGCGGGCCTGGAATGGTCGAAGCATCAGCCTACACCTCCGCAGCTGTCGCTCCACGCCGTTCTTCTGGGAGGAAGAAATTGTGGCAGCCTCCCTGCGAGGAACCTCGGCACCCACCGACTCCTCTCGATCACACCTTTTTCTCATGAACAGAGTTGAGGAAGCTCAATGGAACTTCTCCACACAATGGCTCACCGCATGTAGTAAACCTGAATCCGGTTGCTCATACTCCATCAGGGAGAACGAGAAGGGCTCTGCACTTTCAACACCATCTGGCGCAGAATCAAATAGGTCTGCCTTCACATCACTAGACCGGGCAGCAGCTACACATGGAGGAGGAAAAAGGCTCTTTCCCTCCACCACTGCGTGACTAGTACCTCCTTCATCAGCATCAGAAGCAGGAAAGTCTCTACAAGTATCAGCCACAGACGACCCTCCCATCGGGCTAGGGAATAGATCCCAGTGCTCACTGCAGAGATTCATTCCATCAGCATCTCTCTCTTGGTGAGTGTCATATAGAATATCCATATTGTCCTTCTCTGCGTTTGCAAAGGAGTGTTCCACCATAGCCCTTAACTTAGTGATCAAGGTGATAATTTGCAGCGCTTCCACCAGACTTAGAGTTGCAGCAGGCATCGCACCTGACTCTGTCACCGGTTGAAGGTATGGCACCTCACATCGCCCAATGCGGGATGTGACTTCCAGCTCTCCTCCCGGCTGATCACACAGTGGGCATAGTAGCTGCAGAAAGACTTTTTCATTTAGATTGAGCAGCAGGAGTCCTCCAGGCAGCTCAAATCATTGGGCAATTGGTTCGGACATGGTAGTTGCTCAAAGCACCATCAGGAAAGAGCACATTCCTGACCTGCTGAGTAACTGTGGGCTCCTCCTTGGGTGTAGGTGCTGGGTCCACTACACCAGACGTGACAGCAATAAAATCTGACTCTCCTCCCCCTGGTTGAACCTGGAGTCCCAGACACTCCATGAAAGGAGCAGCCAGAGCTTACGCACCAAAACAAAGTTTTTCTGCAAAACTTTATCTTGTATTTTGTCAATCTTGCACGCAGTTCTCCAGATTTTGGCGGCAGCCGTTTGCATCCATTATTTTCATGTAGCACACACTGGCAGCTTAAATTGTAATGGTACTTTCTCCCGATACCTTACTTTGGCAACTCCACATGTAGAATGGCTGATACACTGGCGACACACTTTATTCGAGCTCGGCTAGTCCCACGAATTCGGGTATACCCGGGTGTATTGAGGTTTGTGACTGTTTTCTGCCCGAGTGCATTGAGGTATTTTCCAGGCAGGGATTGAAGCATTTTATTCCCGCTGGCTGCAATACTGCACAGTATATATATATATACTGCATTACAATTCATGAATTTATGCCATCTGGTAGACACGCGAAGCATTGCAGCCTATTAAATCCTAATCATTATCATTTAACAGATCAGCCGCCCGTCAGCCAGGCATGAACCCAGGCTGGGAAGGCAAATGCAACGGGGCTTGTCAGAGGTGAGGAGCGGCGCATTCCAGGTATCTGCCAGGTACATACTGGGTATTTGCTCGAATAAAGTGTGTCGGTGCAGTACCATGACTGTACCTCCAGCAGCCACATCTCAGCACTATCAATAGTCCCAAAAACTCCAAATGATAATGTGGCTGATACTGCAACTGTACACTCCAGTTTGCATCTCAGCAGTTATACTGTGGAAATGTGGCACCCAAGTCCATTCGGGGTCTCAAATGTTCCAAACGCAGACCCCAAAGCACAATTTCTTCACTCTTTTATGTGGACAGCCAAGCCCACATTTTTGCACCAAATACAATTGTCTCTGCTTTGTCAGCTCCAAATACAGTTGTTATTCCTCCAAGCCCCACGTTGGCAGCGCCAATGTAACACCCCTATCCCACCCGGCTACCAGAGATAGGGTGAACAACAATTTACAGTCTCTATTCACTCTCCCCGACAGGGTTTAAACCTGCTCATAGAGAATTAGCTCAGTGAGTTTTACCTTTCTCTTCTCTCAGGGTCTTCTTTCAGGTGGGTTCAGGCCAAGGCTGTTAGGAGGCATGATAGAACAGGTCAACAGGACATTTCAATAAAAATCTTTTTTAGGTGCACCACATCTTTCCAGCATACATCAGTACCGGTCCCTGCATGGATCTCTCACTACCCCCATGGGTAGGACTGGACTGGACTGAGGATCTGTTTTCCCCTTTGTGGAAAACTCCCTGTCCTTAGGAGGTGTCATCTTCACCCCTGGTGATAGGGTTTGAACTCCACACTTACCTTCTTTGGGGTAAGGCAGAACAGACTGCACTCACTCCCTAAGGAGTACTGCACTGGTCCCTAGCCCATGGTTAGGACTGGAACTCAACTCACTATAATTTGGAGGAACCCACATCTTTCCAGTAGGAGGAGTCAAGCTATTCTGCCCCAGTTACTGGGCAGAATCAACTGTAGCCAGGCCCTCATCCTGTTATGTGGTCGCAGACATGTGCCTGGAAGCATGTCAGTCCTGGTAACAGATGGCAGTGCCAGGCCCTAGAAATATAGCAGGGTGCTACTGTACATATATATAATACATAAGTGGCATATATTGATAGATGTACTGTAATATATAGGTGTCACACTCGACTCCTCTCTCATATTCTCCTCTCATTTTCAAAGCGTATCTAAAACCTGTCGCTTTTTCCTCCGCAATATTACAAAGATACGCCCTTTCCTCTGTTGCTTGACTGCTAAAACTCTGACACAGGCCCTCATTCTTTCCAGTGTCGATTACTGTTACCTCCTGCTGTCCGTCCTTCCCTCGTCTCACCTGTCTCCCCTACAATCTATCTAAACACTGCTGCCAAAATCACTCTACTCTTTCCTAAATCTGTCTCATCGTTTCCCCTGCTGAAATCACTCTTCTGCTTCCTATCAAATCCCGTATCACACACTCAATTCTCCTCCACACTTTTAAAGCTTTATACTCTTCTGCCTCTCCTTACATCTCTGCCCTAATTTCTCGCTATGCACCATCCCAACTCTTGCGTTCTGCTCAAGGATGTCTTCTTTCTACCCCCTTTTTATCTAAAGCCCTCTCCCACCTTAAACCTTTTTCACTGACTGCCCCACACCTCTGGAATGCCCTTCCCCTCAATACTCAACTAGCACCCTCTCTATCCACTTTTAAAACCCACCTTAAAACACACTTGCATAACGAAGCATATGAGTTGCTGTGGCTAATACTATATACCTGATACATAAAGCTTGGCCCCTTGCAGACGTACTTACCAGAATGCCCTCCTTCTGTCTCTGTGCGTTCGTCCTACCTACCAATTAGATTGTAAGCTCTTCGAGCAGGGACCCCTCTCCCTAAATGTAAATTTTTATGTCTGAAGCACTTATTCCCATGTTCTGTTATTTGTATTATTTGTTATTTATATGATTGTCACGTGTATTACTACTGTGAATCGCTATGTAAGTATATTAATGGCGCTATATAAATAAAGACATACATACTATACTATACATACATACAGAAAATGGAATATGTTACCACATTTCCCATATCTTGTTAGCACATGTAAAGACTTCCAAAGTTATTATTTTGTGTATCATAGAACATAATAATAATAATAATAATTTTTATTATTTAGTGGTATAGTGTATGTTGTAATTTACTTAAAATTTTGCAGACAGAATGAGTTCCAGACCCATAAAGATTACAATTTAACAGATAGCAGTAGGATTTGAACCAAATTCTCCACCTCAAAGGCATTCCCACTTTAGCCCAGAAACACACGTATCCTTAAATTAGACATACATCATTTGTTTATATGCTAGTCAAGCAATACAAACAATTTTTATGCACAATAATATTAAAAACAAAGAAAAAAATCTATTCTTCATTGGTAATCTTTTCCTCTAAGAACTGGAGTGCTCTCTTCAGCTTGTTAAGCTTAGTTCATTCTCAATGAAAATTCACTAGAGATCATAATTTATGGACAATTGAAGCTGCAGAAACATCTCTTAGAAGGAAGAGAGCAGATCCATAGCAACAATTCTTTAGGGGAATATTAATCCCCACCTTTATGTAGTGCTAAGTGTACAATAGTAATCAGAAGTTGAGTAGAAGCTGCTAATCATTGAGGGAAAAGGCTGTATAAAGAATTCATAATGGAATTAGCCTGCGGCAAACAAAGAGAGACAAAATTAAATCAGCCATCAAATTGCACCAAGGAATTTTAATTTACAGGTTAATGTAAGATTATGTAACTAATCACTGCTAACATTTTCAGTGAACGGCCAATAAAATTCAGCTTTTTTTTAATGTAATCCTTCTAATGGTATTTCAATAGCATACTTTTTGGCACCATGCAAGGGGCTTACATACTCCAAAATGATGCAACAACTGAACAAATCAATGCAAAATGGTTAGAAGCAATTAATTAGCATAAAATTCATATTGCTGGTCTGTTCTAAGATACTATCCAGTGCAAACAATAAAAAGTTTATTTCTGTCTAAATGGGTACAATTATTGTTGCAAGATGTCCATTTCAGGAGCTTTAAGAAATGTTTATGTCTACATATGGGTAAATTGTATAAAGTAAGTAGTAACACATTCTAAACCAATCTTATGTTTTGGGTTTTAGTATGCAAATATGAGGCATTAGTTTTGCTTTGACACATGCAAAAATATGATGCCATTCTGTGATTTTAATTGTATATGTCATAAAATGGAATAGTGTAATAAAATAAAAAACTGATTAGCATCTTCCACAACGAACAAATATCTTGTATTTTGTCATTTATTTAGGTTTGTTGAAGACCCCCCCACACCCGAAAAAAAAATCTGCTTATTTTCGGTTGAAGTTGAAGAAATGGTCAATACAAATATATGAAAGAGTCACATAACTCTTTACACATTTGCAAGAGAAACTTGCGAAATTAAAGCATCTGGTTAAAAAGACATCAACTTAATCAAAAAGATATTTTTTATAACAAATGGCAGAACCAAATTCATTATAAATGGAGAAAAAAAACATTTTTATAAGCATTACTTCATGTGTGAAGAATGCAGATGAGTCAATGCATGCTTTTTGCATGTGTTTTCCTTGTTCAAAACAATGTGGCAAAGTCTCATTTTGCTTTAATCTAAATGTTCATTTTATGGGATCTGCAACCTTATGCTTAATTGTTAGCGAAGGAGTTTGTTACTTTTGACAGTCTAATTTTAAAATGCACCTTCCAAAAAAAACATTATGGTGTCAATTGCACTACCCTTCAGCAATCCTGTAATAACTTTATTCAACCATTTCTAATTATAATTATATTTTCAATTCCTTTTAGCTATAGAAACTCTTTATCAATCAGAGCACAAGACAGAAAATTACTTTATTACAGCTACAGCTCGTTAGTCTGAGTGCTCTTAATGAAGCAGTCTCATAATCAGATGAAAATCATGCTGAAGAAAACTTGCATCATTAGTCTGGGCCTTAATTACCAAGAAATATAGTCGCTAACAATGATACTCCATTTCACAATACGGTGCATGCACCTTCAACATTAGTTGCAATTAATAATTTCACAGACTGCCGCCGATTCTTTCTATTTATTCATAACAATGCAGTGGAAAAATTCAAAATTTAATTGAGCAACTCCAATTGCACTTTCTCTCAGATTAAAATGTCAGAAGGCTAATATTCTACTTTACAATAATTCATCATCTTAATTACACATTTTATGTATGAGATGTTTTTTTTTTTGTATACATCCTTTTTCTTGATGTGCATTTCATCTACCGTATTGTCTGTGGATCACCTGATTAAAGATGTAGCTATAACAATTTATTTTTGCAGGCTGTGGAATTAATTCCACCTTCAATTGGAAAAATAAGTTGGTGGCATTAGTCATAATTACTCATTTCTCTAATAAGGTCATTGTGGTGGAGAAGGAAATGAGAATGATGGTGTACGCAGACTATACAGAAGACGTCTTTCCAGAAGTTAGAATGGAAAAAGAAAACATCTCCGCAGGTTGTCCTACAGATATATCAGATGTTACCCCTCCTGTTAATGGCGTGCGTTGTATTAATGCATTATTTAAGTAATAATCCCCGAAGAACAGGGCATTACTGGCCAATAATGCCCTGGCTGGAAGAGTTGAAGGCCCGAGGCGAAGCCGAGGTACTTTAAACCAGCCAGGGCATTATTGGCCAGTAATGCCCTGTTTTGAGGGGATTATTACTATTATAAGCTAAAGGTAGACTTGTTTCATTAATAATAGACACTTTTGTATAGTTAATAAAATAAAATAAAATGGTAAATACATGAAACCACCTCTATATACCTCTATATACGCTTACACTGCAGATATCTATATCCACACACTGCCGCCCCCTCTGTGCACACACACACACACACACACACACACACACACACACACACACACACACACACACACACACACACACACACACACACACACACTGGAGCTCTAGACACACAACACAGTACCTCCTCTACACTCACAACACAGCACCTCTACACACATGACACAGCTCTACATACACACACATACACACACACAACACAGCAGCTCTACACACACACAAACTCTGCTGCTACACACACATGCTACACCCATAAACACTGCTGCTGACACTGACACACACACACACACTGGAGCTCTATACACACACACTGTAGCTCTATACACACACACACATCAGTTCTACACACACACATCAGCTCTACACACACAAACTGCTGCTTCACATACAACAGCACAACACACACACACACTGCAGCCACAATAAAAAATGCAGCCACTTACTAAACTTTGCCCTCTCCCCCCCCCACCTCTACACACACCACAGCACAACACAGCACAACACAGCACCTCTACACACACACACACACACACACACACAACACTGCACCTATATACACAACACCACCTATATACACAACCCCCCTCCCCCCCAAATTCAACTGAATCTGCTCAGAAAATCTCAGTCAGCTCGAGAGGGGGAGGAGTCAACCCGTGGCTGATACTTCCTGACCAATCCCCTGCCCTGTCTCAGAGCTATTACTTCATTCTAACCAATCCCCTGCCCTGTCTCAGCTGTTCTGAAAGCTGATTTGCTGGAAATAAACACATTGAAAATTGCACTTTGCAAGCTGCTAAAATTCCAGGCATTACTGATTGGATAATGCCCGGAATTTTAACCAATCAGAGAGCAGGGTTTTCAATAATGCCCGGAATTTTACTGCTTTAGCCTATAATTAATAGTAACGCTACCGAAAACAATGATTGAGTTGATAACACACATTACCTTGTGTTTCACGGTTTCATTTTCACGAACTAGGGAAATAATGTCTGCTACTTTGACATTTCAAGTAGAGAAGTGTGAATGTGCTTTAAGCAAACTTTGGTGTTTGGAGATTCATCTTGCGTTTCATAAAAACTTGCAATACATTTATGCATTGTAAAATATTAATTCTACATAATCTGTTTTTTTTTTTTTTTAGGAAATCGCCAGAAAAATTTATAATCTAAACTAAACTTTTAAAAAAACCAGGGAAAATCACTATAGATACAGTATGTAGCAAAAGTAATTATTTTCGGTACCAAGATAAGCTGCGGTTACTCAACCGCAGCTCCCGCAGCGCCGGAGGATTAACACTGTGGGGGGTCCAAAACTGAAGCATGAATACCCCACAGCACAATGGCAGCAGACACTATCTCCAGGGCAGTGGCTTTTTGCTTGTCCAGTTGCGACTCTGGAAACAGTGTCTTACTACATTGGTATCTCTTCAATCTCTGTAATCATACTATGATTTTGATCAAATCAAAATCCAGTGATTTTTTTTTTAACTAGCTTGCAACATTCTGGCGAAAAAATGCTTAATATACAGACAAAAATGTTAAATGTTTTTCATGTACTTTCCTTTCATATCATATGTGTAGCCCCCTTTCCCCCGCGACTAGCCCCCTATCCCCATGAAGGGAACTACGCATGCTGAATACCTGTTTGGCGTACAGGAGGCCTAATCCTCTGCCATTGGGAGCCTGGGGTGATCACGTTCTACCAGTAAATAGCGCCTCCACCTAAGAGGGATCCTAGCACTGCAGGATAACCCCTCTTCAGGACCAATGCAGTAATGAATAAAGATACACACACACACTGGTATGACTATTTATCTTTACTAACACATACTGTATATCTATAACAAAATAACAATACAGTCCCACATACAGTACCCACACCATATATGTGCCCCGGTGAGATCCCCCAAAGTACTGTGGCGCCCTGGGCACCTAACCACATGGTGTCCACAGAGCCAAGCTTACGTAAAGTGTATGGAGTTGCACCACCCCCTGTGTGTGGCTGTTGGGGCACGTGGGTACATTCCTGGTCTCCGTCCAGACCAGGGTATATGGAGATATGGAACTGCAGAACTGCACAGTGATCCAACAATGCAAGGTCCTTTCTCTCCACCTGCTTGTTAGGGCGGATAACTATACAACCGTGTCTAACTAACACACTGGCTGTCAATTTCTAGTTTCCAGTTTTAAACAGAGCACATTGTAATGTACAATAGGAATAATATACTGTCCTTATCTGTAGTTGTTGGAACTCGGTCCCAAAAGAGTCCAGGAAATCCTTCTGATACTGCAGTACTTGAAGGGGGCATCTTCTCTGAACTGGATGCAGGGGGCAGTGTTGCCCCAGCCTCCAGGCACTAGGAGAGAGACTGATGCAGCAAACCTAACTGCCATAAATACCTGTTCCTCAATTAGAACCATTGTGAACTCTGGTCTGGATTTCCTATCCACCAGCCTCAGTAACTGTGAAGTTGTGGGATTGATCACATTTACACTCTGGCTGCACTTTCTGATCTGAATCGGAAAGAAAGCTGCCTAATATCCTTGGACATCCTACCAAGGTACACACTTAATCTAATATATTTTTATACTGCCCCTGACGATGTTCTCATGTTAGGAATGAAATGCGTAGGGTTAACATTGTGTGCACATATTGTGTGCTCTTTTATGATACATCAACTTTCTGATCACTGACTTTGTAAAGAGACTTCTGGAGTAACAAAACGGCACACAAACCTGGGATCCACTACAGGAGCAGCAGCTCCATATACGGATGATTCCAAAGCCAGGAGGGAGTTGCTGATTACCTTCAGATTGTTTGTGTGATAACATATATCCACACTGTCTGATTTTATCTGCTACATTGTAAATAGCCAATTTTCTATTGCATATAAAATTGCCTTTTAGTACATCACTATTGTGGCTTCTTTTCATTCTCTTTAGGACTACAAGAAGTTGGAACTTTGTTACCAACTTGGACTTCTTCTGTTTATTGGTTATATTGTTCATTAATTACTTGCACCCTTTATTCATTTTTTGTTTTTTATATGTATCAAATCTTGGTGTGAGGTTAGAATTTAGAGGCTGCATTTGGGGACCTTTATTTCATTACAAATTCATTACAAATTCTGATTGTGGTAAAAAAATAAGTGTAAATAGCGCTAGTGCAAACAATAATAAATTGGACCTGTGATACTTAGTGGATAAGGTAGTCCTTAAGCAGCCTGAAAGGTTGATCTGGTATCTCCCAACCAGATATGCAGTCTGTGTGGATGACAACATCCTATGGCGCTGAGGAAAGAATGGACGCTGATTCTTGTGCAACAGTTCTTTTCTTTGTGCTGGAAAAACCTCAGAAAAGAAAGACAAAGAAAGGCAAAAAACACTGCAATAGTGTGTTACCCAGGGATATGCTATGGTTTACAAATTGAGAGCATTTATTAAAATTAAACAATTATAACATAATTATAACATGGAATATGAATCAATTAATAGATCAATCGAATAAGAATGATAAAACTTCCAAGCACTGAAGCTATAGGAAGGTGTGCTGCTCTGCCGTAGGTAAAATTTAAATCCTACTCACCGGACATGAGTAGGACATGTGCAAAGGTTTAGGGTCTTTTCCTCCAGAAGACACCGCTCGCTGTGGGGTGCGTCCCTCTGTTGATGCGGGGGGGACCGGCTTCAATGCTCGTGTACTCGCGGATTATTTGCCGCCAGAGTTCACTCGATCGTCTCCTCCGATGACGTCACCGCATGGATTTGGAGCTACGGTGTCCCTGAATATATATATCTATAAAAACACCAAAAAAAAAGGGCAAAAAAAGGACAAAAAAAACCCCAAACAAAATAATATAAAAAAAAAGTTTTTTGTGGTTTTTTTTGTGTTTTTTTTTTTGTCCTTTTTTTGTCCTTTTTTTGCCTTTTTTTTTTTGCCTTTTTGTGCACCTTGATCCCTCTGAATCTCTTTAGTAACAGAATTGTCTCCTTATACATCTAGTGAAATTCACCTTTCCTGTATATTAGGTTATTGTTACCATTCACTAGCATCTGTTTTATATAATATCTTAATTTATAAGCTATCAGCCAATGATATTCTTTTAATTTATAAGTTATCTGCCAATGATATTGTACTAAAACTTTTTTGATACATCTACATATTCAATGCTTAAATGCATTTCACTTTTTATTTTATTTGATAAAGTGTATGTTATTGCATGCATTGATATGCTTGGTCATTTTGTATAATTGTATTAGTTTAATGTAATTAGCTTATTTTATAATATGTTCCAGTATACATAGGGGTTAATTTCATCCCTGTACTGACCACATGTATTCTATTAGTGGTTAATTGTCTTCTATGCCCTGATTGGTCTAACGTGCTATATTACTGCGTCCAATACCTACTGCACGACACACTTTATTCGAGCAAATACCCAGTATGTACCTGGCGGATACCTGGAATGCGCCGCTCCTCACCTCTGACAAGCCCCGTTGCGTTTGCCTTCCCAGCCTGGGTTCATGCCTGGCTGACGGGCGGCTGATCTGTTAAATGATAATGATTAGGATTTAATAGGCTGCAATGCTTCGCGTGTCTACCAGATGGCATAAATTCATGAATTGTAATGCAGTATATATATATATACTGTGCAGTATTGCAGCCAGCGGGAATAAAATGCTTCAATCCCTGCCTGGAAAATACCTCAATGCACTCGGGCAGAAAACAGTCACAAACCTCAATACACCCGGGTATACCCGAATTCGTGGGACTAGCCGAGCTCGAATAAAGTGTGTCGCCAGTGTATGCCTTTTACTCCTGATGAAGTCTCTTTCGAGACGAAACGCGTAGAGAGTGCAGTGGTGATTATTGTCCAGTTTTTATGTTTATTGTACTGCACTCATGAGCTACAGCATATCTTTGCTGTGCTGATAGCATTTTACTTAACCGCCCAGTCGTCCAGCCCGTTTTTCATTGCAAATTCACTCCGGTTGAAACCTACTGACGTCACCGAGTTCTCGCGAGATTTGGATCAAGAGAACTCACTCTGTGATGCTGGAGCAAGGGAAAGGCAGCGTCTCTCGTGGATTTCGGTCCATGCAAGGACACAGAGGGGCTACCACAGCAGGACTTACCAGGGACACTACTAGGAAATCCTGCATACCGGGTTCTTGCGTCTGACGGGCTGAGTTTTTACTCAAAAATGCTTTATATTCAGCTATGTTTGTGAGTGTGTATTTTTAAATCCTTCATTCCATAAACTCATTGTTATACTTTTTTACGCTATGAGTGCGCCTGTTTTTTTTGTGTTTTTATAGATATCTTCAAGGAAGTGGTGTTCCCTTCATTCGGGCTGCAGAGACTCTTTTGGATAGCATTTAGAGTATTTTTTAGGATTTGTATACCTTTTAATATATATATTTTTCTGGACATTTTCTTTTTTGTTGCTTTATTTTGTATATTTTATATTGTTCCAATGTACTAAACTTTTTACTTTGTATTTGCATTTGTTCCACTGTGCATAGTATAGGTTTTATTTATATCTTTTACAGGGTATATATATAGTGGTTTAGGTTGGCGCCAATCTTTCCTTTTGTTTTATATATATATATATATATATATATATATACAGATCAACCCCGTTATAGCGCGATTCGCTACATTCCGGATCAGCTTGTAACGAGGTCTGAGCGTGGCTCCCGATTTAAAAACATCTCTAAGGGTTTTTTTTGTTTTTTTAAATAATATTCAATTCTTTATTGCTAACGGGCACACGGATACACATACATACACACACTCCCCAATTCACTGTTGGGCTGTCATTGGTCATTGAAAGTCAAATTGTACTGTCTACCCAAGCACCAAGCTAAGGAGAGCGTAAGTAAGTGCCGCGCACATAGACTCAGCCTATTGAAACAGGGAGAAGAGAGAGCTGCAGATGCTGGGAAAGTCCTCGCGGAACCCCTGATTGCGCAGAAATTTCACGATCCCTGTTATAATGCGGTCTCATTATGTGGACCCCGAGCACCGCGTTATAACGGGGTTCAGCTGTATATATATGTATATATATACACACATATACATCACATAGGATTCCTCTGAAATTATAGCATGAAACACTGTACCAAGGTACACACTTAATCTAATATATTTAAATAACAAGAAGGATAATGCCCATACCATGAATTCAAGCTGTAAAAAAATATATATTATATTTGACCGACATTCTGTAGATCTACACTCACTATACATAACACAAAATGCAGAATTAATGAGTAAATATTATTAAAAGAAGCATCCAATCACAGTTCCATGAAGATTCAAAGTCATGGAGTATGCTGTTTCAAGCATGTGCATAAGTCTCAGCCTGCATTGTATTCCTTTGTCATGCTGTGATATCATCCTATGCTCCTACAGTATCTCCTCTCAGCTTTACTGGGTGTTTTCTTGTAAGTTTCATGATCTGCTGTCATCTATGAACCCTTCCAATATTTTATGTTATGTATACATGTTTTATTTGCTTACATTTCTCTACATATAAATGGGCATAATTGGAGGAAAATTGAGCCATTATTACTGTACCTTTAATCTGAAAGTAATACTGATATACTGATTATTAAATTCAAAAATAATATTTTTTCTGATTATTTCTACAAATTCTAACCCCCAAAATTAGGTGGAATAAATTCCTGTCTCCATTTGGTATTATGTAAATAAACCTTCTCTATACATACAGTAGTATTTCGCAAGAAAAAATGTTCTATAACCAAGTCTGAAAAGGTTTTTACACAATAAAAAGAGGCCTTCAAAAATTATTGTAATTAGTTCACACGTGGTTTCAAATACTGTAGTAATTCCTGAATTTTGAAATATTTTCTATAATTCACCCAATGCCACTTAAAATTGGGAGGCCCAAGGGGTTTTCCAAATTCTTAATGATTTTTGAGACTACATTATATAATATTTATTTTTAAAAGCCATTTATAATGTATGTGTTATGTGTAAACTAGAAATGTGAAAAACTATCCAAAGTGCAGTCACAAGATTTGTAAGGTAATTAGTTTTAAAATGTGATTCTTGGTGAACAATTTAGCAGCACTTTTAAAGAGCTAATTTTTTTGCAATTTTGGCACAGAATTATAGCTTAGTAGGAGCAGGGGGAGGAGGGGGAGGTGGAGGAAAAGTGAACTCATTAACTAATATACACCCCAAGCACCCATCGATATAACACATGGGGAGATATCTATGAAAACACCTGAGGTACCTGAGAAATATGTTAATTTAAGTCCTTTTGATATACTGTGCATATTACAATTACCATATTTCCCTTCTCAGGGTCTGGATGGGAGTTAGCACAATAAATGAATAGCAATGCACATTGACTAAATACTTAGCAAATTGAATACAAACTGGTTAACCACTTTTTTTGCGATTAAAAAAAGGCACATTTTGCATGATTTGCGATCTCATATGAACGTTTTGCATTTCTCCCGTGTAAACATATTAGGTTAACAGGATCTTCTTTTCATTTCTCAGAAAACCGTTCATCATTTAATTGTCTTTGAACTTCATTACCATAGTCAACAGCATTCATTTCAACTATAGGTCCCTTTATCAGCCTTACTTGATTATGATGCTCTCAGTGGAATTCAATTCCTCTGTGGCTTTCCTTTTCGAATAAGATTATGGTTAATTTAAAATTTCTGTTGCATAATAGATAAAAAAGCTTGTTATTATTGTTTTATAAAATGCCTCTAATGTTGGATTAGAACGGATCATTGGGAATTATTTAGTCCTAGGTTTAAATTCCAATGAGGCATCGCCATCAAGAAAAGCCTAACTGTATTTACATAATTGTTTTTGTGGAAATACAATTCAAGACTATTTTTTAGTGTAACAAGATGGATGTGATGGCCTGCACATTAGGGGTGCTAAACTTGATTAAAATGACTCTACCTGGACAATTGAGCCCCAGTTTTGAGCAAAATCTTGCCTACTACAGTACTTGCACTCATGCTGCCAAACCAAAAAAAAAACAGCTTTGCTGGAATTTTGACTCTTTTTTAAGTGTTGGCCTCTAGAGTGCTACAACGCCATGTGGAGGCTCTGACTTGAGATCAGGCTCCAAGAGAATGACGCTACTTCACTTATCAGAAAATATAATGTTTGTCATGGAGATCAAGACCGCATTCCATTCTGAAACAGAGTATACGCTGAAGCCTTAGAAATGAGATAAACTCTATAGGTGATCACACCATGGACCTGGAAGAAAAACTGGATGATTAAACCCTTACCCAGATATCTCACGCACAAGATATATATGATCTTAAAACCAAGATCAAGATCATATTTGATACGCTTGAGGACTCGAAGAACTGATCAAGGTGCTACAATTTAGGGATCAGGGGTAGTCCAGAAGAGGTGGGTAACAACCAACTTGACTTGTTCCTCTCACACCTCTCACACTTCTTCTCCCTGACTGAAGGAGACATGGCTCAAATGGACAGAGTAATTGATCAGGGGCTCATCATCATACTTGGGGGTGTGGTCTTTTGTCACGCGATGGTTGCTTAATGTGGTGACATCACACGTGTTCGGGGGATGCCAGTGCCACTGATCTTTTATGTAAGCGTATAAATTGTTGGTAGTTTGTCTTGTGTCAAGCCCTGATGAAGGTCTAATTGCAGAGCGTAACATCGGCTTTGTATGGCTATGTTCATGGTCTATTAAATATCTTTTTGCTACTGTGCGAAGCTTCACTCCAGTTTATCAATATGACTTTTGACAGATGTTGAGAGGCTCTAGATATTTTTACTGAAGGCCCTAACTTTTGTTTATATCTCTTTTTGAATCTATGACTTTTTTGGTGAGTGTCAGGTTTTGACACATTATGGGCCTATTCAAGTAGCTTTGATAACTTTGCTGCCATCTCAAACGATGTGGCATGTTCCAACTGAAGGGTTTGTCATTTGTGCTATCACGGTATTCAGAAAGAATCTGAAACCATCTCAAACTATGAGGTAAGAAAATGCTAATACAACTCAATGTAGCAGTAACCTTATCTCAGCTTTTTTCTAAGTTCTCCCCCTGTGATCTTCTCCCAATCTGAGGTACATCACAGTGTTTTTATTTACATTTTAATATTTTATTAAATATTTTAAATTATTATTTTGGGCAAGTTGGTGTAATCTTACATTCTTTAAGTTCTTTTTCAGGTTCTTAATGTTGTTATTATTTTTCTTTGTTTAATTCATGCATGGCTATATCATTGACAACTATGATTTCTTCAAATTTTCACTGAACCATCGTGGGTGGAAGCATTCGATAAAGCAAACTTTTTAAAAATCTTCTAGAGTTTGAGGATTTGTGTATGGCTAATGAGCCTCAGAGAGGACTTCTTTCCCATGTATATGAACTCATAACGTTAATCTTAAAATTACAATTACACACACTTGAAGTACTGTATGGAATAAAAGACAAGTTGAATTGCAATTAGATTTTTAAAACAACAACTCGCGATCGCCCACTTGAGTTTCTCGACGGTATTGCAGACAACGCTAACATGCAATTTTCTGCACTCGATCAAAACACTAGTAAACTCGTGTCTTAAAGCGGGAAAATTTAAAGAAATCACACACCAAGGCCGGGCGTGCCAAGGAATACAGCCCCCGAAATGATCGGATAACAGCCGCTGTATGTGTATTTATTTACTCAAACCAATTTGATATGTATATTTTGTATTGTATGTATATATTTTATATTGCACCAACAATGAACACTAAAAAAAGACAATAGACTAAATAACATTGTTATACAATAAGTGCAACAAACATAGGATCGACCAATAAAGAAGGGTGAGCTTACAACATAAGTGACATGTTCCTTTGCATTCAAATAAATATCTACATTGTAAATGTCTGAGGTGGTACATAACCTTTGGTCATTTAATTGAGGATATCCAACAATGATACGGCATCTCTTTTAAAGAATCAATTATTTGTAGGAATGGGCCCTAATGATCACCGTACAAAGAAAATTTGAATTTACAAAAGAATATACTGAATTAATCTGATACCATACACGTACCAACAGTTAGAGAAACCTTATTAGGCATGTAGAGCCATTCTAAATTGACTAACACATGCCTGGATTTGTTTACAAAATAGCATGATGAGTTTCTCCTGATAATTCCTCTTTTCATAAAAAATAAAACCACTGTTAATATTTGCTTTAAAGAATCCCATGCTGGAAATTCATTTGTGGAACACTGCCTGTGCATGACTAAGAGAAAGCTTCCGTATAATCAAAACTACAATTCAGTATGCAGTAAGGATTTTCATTATAGGAACATATATTTTTTGTAATAATATAAATCCCATTTTAGGATTCAGCAGCTCATTTTACAAATAACAAGCCATTATGAATACATGTTAGTCTTCCCGTCTTAGAAATAAAAGACAATATTCATCTTATCATATTTCCAAGCAGAACCTAAAATTTAAATCATATTTCATACTTTTACAAATAAACAAAAATTTACACTGGAAAGCTTTTAAGACAAATGTCATGATATCAAAGTAAATTTATATTTTAGTAAAATCATTCTAAAAATGTAAGCAAGCACTATTAGAAGAACAGCCATTATTATTGAAAAAAAATGTAGTGGTGATTGAAAATACATAAGGTATCTGATTAGGATCTGAAATCTTTTTTGAACCATGAGTTTGAAAAAAAGGGTGAGCCTAAATGTAATTTCTTTGTTCTGCCTTTCTTTTCTGAATTAATGCATTGCAAATGTGTAGCAATAGTAAAAGTCGGCAAAACTTACATCTCTATAATTCTTGTGTACTCTGTGAAAATAACATTTAAAGAACAAAATACTGCTATAAAAATAACAGCTGAGTATTGTATGATTAACAAAGTATATAAAAGTGAACCTCAAGCTTTGCCCTCAAAATTGGTACTGGTCCTTAACGTACTCCTACATGGAGTCAAAGAGAGACAAAAGAATTGGTAGCTACCCCCTTAATAACACCCATTCACTAAATCGGGGCTTATGATTAAACAGTTTCATCTTTTGACAATAAAGTGGATATTAATTGTTAAGGGCTTAGTCAGCTGAGATAATACGTTATTCAATAAACTGTAGTGTCAATCACAACACACATGAACCAAACAGTAGGTAGCTCTTATAGGTAATGTAGCTGTTCAATTTTCTATAAAGTAATATTTCACTTGTCAGAAGATTTATGCCCTATTCAAATGAATGGTGCTTAAATGTTCCTGACAAGAGGAAGGCGGTCTCACAGCATATTAAGTAAGGAATTTAGCGATGCCTCATCCATTACCTGGATTATACAAACTTCAAAAATGAGCCATTGAGAACTAAAGTACTGGATGGAAGAGGTAACGCAGGCTGTAAATAAACAGTAAAATAAAATAAGGCACACACATAATCCTAAAATGAATAACAACATCTAAGTGTCTGACCTACAGTAGTATTCTTTCCCAGTGAACAAAAAAACAGTGGTGTCTTGGAAACCAGGAATCCCCGGAGGTCAGGGCACCATAGATCGTTTCCAAGGGACCACACGGTTCAGGTAATTAATAAAGAATAAACCCACCCAACCACAAAAAACAAGCCGATTGAACTGTTTGTACTAAAATTAAGTGTTGGCTGTTAAGTGCAGACCTGTGATTCCCGTTCAGACTGGAACAACCTCATGTGACAGAATAGAAAACAGAGTAAAATCTCTGAGTAATAATTAAAATATGAAGTACCATTGGTTCTGCTTTTCAATTCCCTTCAGTATCCCTTGCTCTCTTGCAACCAGAACATGACTCAGAAATTATACCCAGAACAGACAATTTGCAATTAGTTTAGTTTATGGTTTATGGTAAGGCTTAACTATCCAGCAACATTTGTTACTAATCATGAGTAAACAGAATTAAAAGTCAAATTTAGGGACAATAAAGGGCTGTATAGTCCGAAACGCGTTGGTGTGCTGTTTGTCACTATGATCCATTAAATAGCTTTGTTTTTATCGTGGGAACACACTCTTGTTTTTTGGCTGACTAGCACTGGATGTAGTGCTCCGTTTTTTTCTCTCCTCCTGTTCATGATTTCTGAAGACGGATGCACACCTTTACCCCTGGACCATTGGACACAGTGGGCTCACCATTTACCTGAGGATGCACATCTCATGTGAGTGTATTCCTTTGCTCTGTACCTTGCGATTTGGATATCTGGACATGTATTGCTTACTTTTTCCCAACATTTAGATGTTTCAATAGCACTGGACACCGGCAGGTGTTTGATATAATATCCTTACTTCATTGCCACGTGGGATTTCATTGTACCAGTCATACATCTATTGGGGACAGTCCTTTTCCAGCCTTATCACAGGTTATTGGAGGAGTATTCCATATGTCTTTGCTATATAACGACTCATCATTGCTGCTTTCTGTTTTGGAGCACCATACAGCATTGGTTCTATCTTGGAGTGAGCATCATAGGTATGCTGTGTACCGATAGGCAGGGGCGGAGTCAGTAGCAGTATTAACCCCTTGAGTGCCTGCCAGCGCGACGTCTGCATTTTGTCAGAGCGCGCTGTGCTCTGCCCATGTCGTCACGGAGGCGGTCCCTGTCTTCCTAGCGGCGCGGCACCTGCGCGCAGGTTGCGGCTGACGTCCGTCACCCGTAACGTTGTAGGATGTGTCATGGGGCGGAGCCTGTGGCTGATCCCTGTGGTGTCTCCTCTTCTAGCAACGCGGCACCTGGGCGCAGGTTGTAGCTGACGCACGTCGCAAGATGCATGATGGGGGTGGCAACTTATGCCGATCCTTACACTGAGCTGTCACCTGTGCCATCCTTTGCATGGCATATAAACACCACCAACACCGCCATTATCATCATCAGTGTCAGTTGCAAACTTGCCAGTGGCATAATTTCATTTTTTAGTTATTTTTTTATCATTTGGTGAAGGAGTAAACAAGCCAGCACTCATACAACATTGATATTTTCACAACATTCTGGCACAACTATTGCATGAAGACTATTTTCGTGAATTCCCCAGCATTGTGAAAGTTCCTGGAAATGTATGAAAAAGTTGTGAACAATTTTGTGACCAAAATTTGAAAACATAAATTATGCACAACTATATTCTATACTTTCAGATTTATTGGAAGAGATATCAAAGTGCTGCGCTATAGGTGGCAATTTCTACTAAATTGAAACAGTGAGCCGTCTATAAAATATAGGACTTCAAGAGTTAAAGCTAGAAAGGATCTTCCTGTATCTGTTGGAAGAGATAAAATAGCTATGAGAGATTCTCCAACCTCCAACCCTCTGTGACCCCTCTCTTTTACCTTAAACTGACACACACTTCTAAGGTGGGGGCCCGAGTCCTCCTCCCTTATACGTTACCCAACACTTGGCCATAGGTCAGACAAAGGGAAACATACCACAGTGATGTTTGTTGCATAAGAATATTTATAAGGTAATTATCGTTAGAAACCAAGAAAAACAAAATAATCACCACTACAGTACATATGGACATAAGCAATTCCCATAAGACGCTCCACAGGTCTGTACCCGTGTTTTTCCCCATGATCACCTGACCCAATAAGGGTCTGTGTAAAGGTGCCGGGCACCGTTAGACCTCTTAGTCAGTGTATTATCGTGGCAGGCCTGTACTGTGCAAATATTTCGGTACCATTTACTTGGCTCTCGCTGAGGATTCCCTCTGTTGCTATGCATGCCTTCTGACATGTGGCAGATGGCTGCTCTGCTTTGACTCCACTCCTGAAGTTGACCAGTGATCTCCTCACCCAGGGTTCATCAAAGCGTGCGGCTCACTGGCTGGCTCCCGATCACTCCCAGTCAGTGCTAAGATCCCTGAGGGTGCCGCAGCTCTGCCCCTGCATACTCTGCCAGGAACTCTTTAAGATTCTCTCCTTTAGTCTCACCTCTCTATGAGTCCAATGTCATTGTTTGAGGACCTATCCATCATACTGTAAGTCATATCCTGAGCAAACACAAGAGAGGAGGCAGGGAGCAGTGTATGTGTGTCAGCTGCATGCACTTACAAGGGGGTTGCACCTCCAACACTCACCTTGATCAATTTTTATCTTTATTGACAGGTTATAAACATAGAATGCAAAGAATCAGACTCCACAAAATATACATTCCTTCTGATTATAGAACCAGAGAAGAGGAGAGAATGTCCGGTACCACAGCAAACAGCAAATCTGACTTCAGTTCCGGCGATAGTACAAAAAAAGCTTTATTGAAAAAGACATACACTTAAAAAACAGCAGGCTGCAGCACAGCCTCCTCCTCTACGCGTTTCACGCTATACTAGCGCTTCGTCTGATTATAGAACCAGACTGAAGATCTGGTCTAAACTGGAAACTGCTAGGTGACGGTCTGTTTTACTCCCTGAACTACGGTCACTAAACCTAAGGGATCAATGGTGTGAAATTTCTCTCTTCCTTTAAAAGGTTGCAGAGACTTTATACAAACATCTGGGGTTTGTTCTTTCAGACAGCCCTTAGGATCCAGATACTGAGACTTTATATGAAAAAGTGCACAATCCTTCTATGGACTAGATTTAAAGCTGGTTTTTATTTTTTGTGTATATCATCTTGGATTGACTGAATAAAAACCCTTTCTCGGTTTCCCCTTCTCTGCAACAGGCCTATCCTCAGCTCTGATGTTGTCTGTGCCACCAAACAACTTTGTCTTGCATGTTCAGAAGTAGCAGAATGAAATGTGTGAAAAAAATCCTGCTCTCTATTACAAATTGCATCTTCTAAATCGCTTCTATAAAAACCGTATGGTTTAACAGCCAATCCACACAGTGTGTACTTGCTTTAGAAGCGGAATAACCTGAGGTTGTGCTAATGCTATCCCTAGACTTATTTATGAGTTTTTCTCTCTCAACCAACCCTATTTTTCAGGCTCTGGATGTAACTCGCAACACTAATCACCTCACCTATGAGGTGGCGTGAAAGAAAGGTGAGTTTTAGAAGTGGTTTGCATAACGGACTTATGAGAATTGCACCTTTTTGCAAAGAAATGCGAGTTGGAAGCTTTTTTAACAAACCAATCGGATTGGCAGAGCCAGCGTGAAACCGCTTTTAGATAACAAATTGGATATGCAAGAATGGTCTACAGAATAGCAAAGCATGCCAATCCCTTTCTAAATGGCACCTTAGAAGTGGTTTGTCACACTTCAGAGCTACTAGAATAGGCCCCAGAGAGTGCATACCAAGTTGCCAAAAACTTAAAACACCCAGGTGATCTTATTACAATTAATCTCTCTCTTCCCTACATTTGTATCATGTATATTGCTGTGTATTTCCATACTATCTTCATCATATTGGTCTTGCTCTCTTAGCTGTTTTGTACTTGGTGTGATTCTCCCCTCACCCCCCTATCAGGAATTAAACTTTAAAGTAAGATGGGGTTCTTTGCCTATAAAGAGACTTGAAGGCAGATCTATTTAACAAAAAAAAATTAATTCTCTCATTCTCATACACATGGGCTGATTCAATAATATGTTATAGCGCAGATTCAGCATTACTGAGCATAAAACCCTATTAACTTGAATAGGACTTTACTTACGGTAGTGCTGAATCTGCACTCACACACTATTGATAAGGCCCCATAGTAATGAAATACAATTAAAATGTTATTCTGTCTCAAACATGTGATGTCATTAACATAATATAAATGAGTCTAGACATTGTGTGGATTTATCATTTAGACATACTGTATGATTTTAATTGCCTGTATACTATATTAGCATCTAATATAATCTGGAAATGTAAAATGGGTGATAAAACTTTGTAGTGTTTCCTAGTTAGCAAGCAAGATGTAGAGAGCATAAAAGACTGGTTTTACAAATATACTCCTTGTTTACTTTTTTTCGGCTCTGATACTTTTCAAGAATCACTACAAAACTCATCACTCTATGATTAATTTGCATGTCGATAGGCAGCCAGTGTAGCAGCTTTCAGATTAGGGACATTCCGCTGCACACTAAAAGGCACAAAGAACAGAAAGCGAATTTCAATGTTGCCCTTTTTTTCCAGTCAGTGCATTCCCAGCCATGTCTATTGATGAGCAGTTGGAACAATACCAAAATGCAGTGTAAGATCAATCCTGCTGTTTATTTCACTGAGCTGAAGGAACAAAGAACAGAAGAAAAGACTTAAATCCAGCAATACTGAAAGAGTGGGTATGAAGGAAGAAAAATGTTCCTGATGGGCAGTTGCACAGAGTAAGCTCATTTAGAAAATAGGCAGCTCCAGCTGAGATAAAACCAATGATGATTTGTACTGTATCTTTAGGAGATAAAAGCACTTCTATCAGAGGCCATTGGAAGCAAACTTCAAACACAGCAGTAAAATCTTATGTTTCCTACCAGAGAGAGAACAAAATTCCCATAATTGCTAAGGAGTGTTAAATATCTGATTGTGAGTGTCCTCTCTTTATCCTCCCATGGTGAGATAATTTATTTAGGTCTCTATAGCACATGGCTAGGCACACTTAGTAGAATATTCTCTTTGTCAGTTTAGAGTCAAATGTAGCATGACTGTTTTTCACTATTGTTAATGCTGATTATTGTAATTTTGAGCCTTAGAATCATTTAAACCTTGCAAAAACTATTGCAAATTCTCACATGCTTAAGCTTCGTCTTATGGGTGTTAAAAATGGAAATCTTTGATTGAATGCAAATGTCTCGGAAACAATAGACCAAGAGATCTACTTCTAAGTAAAAGCCAAAAATTAGACATGCATACAGTATATGACTTGAACTGAACATGTGTTACAAGGCAGTATCTTAATTAACATTGATGTAGCCCTTTTCTTTTGTGTCCTGTGGTGCTACATGTTAAATCCATATGACGGTCAATCGATTAGCAAGAATACATATAGGTTTATAAAGGTCTTGAATTGGTTTACAGTTTGGATGTCGTATCTCTCTCTCTCTCTCTCTCGCTGTCTCTCTCTGTCTCTCTCTATCTCTCTGTCTCTCTAAAACATCCAGGGCAATGCTGGAGACTAAAAATATAGCTACAGTATAAAGACAATCCACAAGCACTCAGAATGGACCACAATAAAAAAGTAAAACAATCAAATAAAACAAACAAACAAAAATAAAATGTGTATGTGTCTCTCTATCAAAAGTATAAAGGGGAAAAATAAACATACTGTATATCACAGAAACATAATAAAACATCAATAACAAATACAGTAAGTGCACATGAATGACAAGAACTTATTTTTCTAACAAAATACATTATAAATTAAAGGTGTATGGAAATGTTGCTACAGTAGTTGTGTAGCCCTGTTTCCCCCTAAACAAGAAGGCTACCGGTACTGCTGCTACCTGTTGGTTCACAGAGAACCTAAGCCTCCGCCACTGGGAGCCTGGGGTATACTTATCGTCTCAGTGCAGCGCCTCCACCGGCGAGGGATCCCAGCGTAGTAGAAGGAGCCCCTCACCGGAACCAATATACACAATAATTACACACAGATATATTATAACAATGTTTACTAAACACATATGAAAATATAGCATCCAACATAACATGGCCCTGCAAGGCCTTCCCCAACCAATAACACCACCCGGTTGGAACCCCCAAAATCCTGGAGTGCCTGGGCACTTGACCCCGTAGTGTCCCCAAGCCAGTCCCTCCCCCAAAGAGTATGTGTGGGATAGCATGCTTCCCTTTGTGTGTTGGGGCCCGTTGGTGCACATGGATAATACCTCCCTGGTCATCTTCCAGACCAGATTAACAAGCAAAGAACTCTGTGGATCCGCAACGTGATCCTGTACCCTGCTCCACCGGTTCCTCTGCTGTGATGATCCTTAAGCAAATGCCTCTGGAGGGGCCTCCAGCTGGATTGTACCCCTATAAGAGAGTCTCTAACACTGTGGCTTTATTCTGCTCATAGGCCTCAGGCCACGCGCCACCATAGATGCAATGTCCTGCTGCTGATGTCCCTCACTGAAACACTATTGGGGAAGGGTCCCTATCTCAAGGCCTTTCCCTTCAGCATACACCATCTACAGTGAATCAGGGGTCTATCTGGGACCTAGGGGGGGGAATCTGGCCTAGTCCAGTGGAGCACTGCTTCCTGGACATTATCTTTACCCTCCCTGTCCGGATCCCGACTGAAGCGTGTTCCTAAATGCCTAAATGTATCTCTTTCCTCCTCCCTCTTTCCAGGAGCCCTATTGGTCCTCCTGCAACACATGTACAGCCGACCCTAAGGCTGCTGGGGCTTGTAGTCCTTTGGCAGTGCTGTTTCATATCTGCAGCGCTTGCTGCTCCTGCGCATGCGTGAGTTATAATGGCCACCGGCTGCTTGCTGCGCATGTGCGAGCCTCCTGACATGGCGGCGCCCTTAACCGCCGCTCACTGCGGGTCATCGGTGACCCGCTCGCCTCCCTAGCTACCCCCAACTTTCCCCGTAGCTACCGGAGTTACGAGAAGGGGGGGTGAGGAAGCGCATAGAAACAAGGGGACAAGAGTGGACCTGGTTACATCTGCTAAAATCTTTGTGGTCTATGAATCATCTATGCAATTGAACGGAGAGTTGGAGTGATTTGCACGGCCGTGCAGCAGGTTAGTCTGTCAGTCACTGCAGACCCCACACTACAGGAAACACTTTGGAAAAGTGATTAGATATCGAATCTAAAGATTGTATAATTGATACTTTTGGAAATTGCTCTTTTCATGAAAGGTTAAATTGAGGCTATTACATTCACATTATTATTTTGAGTATTGTGATTTTTAATCTACATATATTTTATCCATAAACTTTATCATCTCTACAACCCTACTCCCAAAAATTCCAACTTCTCTTCGTCACTTTTTCTATATACAATCATTATGAGCCAGGAAAGCATAACTCACTGTAATATTGCTTTTCCCACAGGCTACCAGTGGTGTCTCGCAACTTACCTATCAGGTTCACTTACAGTAGTCCTGCAAGGTGACCGTCAGCTCCCCCGCCCATAGCGGAGGTAAGCAGGGAGCTCGGCTACATATAAATTAAAATAAAGCAACTGTGTGTGATACATAACACAAGCTAAGAATTAAAAAAGAATTAACAACTGAGTGTTCTATGATGGTGTAAACGATCCTGATGGTATAACAGGATTCTCCTGTGAACTCTATGAAGCTGCTTGTGGCTTGGTTTGAATTTATATACCGGTAGTAATGTCACAGGATATCAACAAGTGATAAGTTTTCTAGTATATATGAGTTATCAGGTGATCTTTGAAAAGAGAGGTAGTTAAGAGTAATATACTGTTTACTCCGCAAAAAGATACAATGTTTGACGTTCTGCTTACCGAACAGTAAACACAATATAAGATAAACACTGGGCTTTTTGTACTCAGCTGCTTGAATGCTTCTGCCTCCCACTTGATGTTATCATACATACGCGGGGATCATATAATACATTTAATTATTCTCCCGCTAGGAACGAATGGGCAGATATAGGGACACATATGCCAACTTCTGGCTGCCATAGTATACTTCAACAGTATATTCTGATTTGAGATTTTAGATGCAAATGTGTCAGTGCAGACAGACGTCTTAATACACAGACCCAGAATAACTTACAACAATACAAAAATGGCACAATGTCCAAATATCTCTCCTTATTGCTTATCTGGGAACTTTAAGCATTGGCAGTCCGTACACTTTGTTGACTGTACTTACACACTTAATAAATAGTCCTTTACAAGATGAATGTTTGGCCAACAAGCACTAATAACAAAAACCTGAATATTTTGTTAGAAATGTGTCTGCATTGTAATATAATGTAAACTGCTGGATAAAGGACAAAGTTCATTTATAATTATAAAAACAACGAAAAGTTAAGCAACACAATCAAAATTAATAATACAAATCAGCATGCTCAGAGAAATATATCACTATATATAAAAGTAGACTAATATTATAAAAGTATAAAAATTGTGTTTAAATGAGAGAGACGCAAAACCTTAATGTGTTTTCCATTTACTCACAGCTATCAATGCCCCTTAGCGTGAGAAGCATGGTAAGAAAAGTATTAATCCTGTAAAAGTGTGATCCTTGCAAATAGAAACCAAGGGGCAATAACTGTCTGCACATGTGTCTGCAATTAGGTCCTGATTGAGCCATTAGTGACTGGATCCAAGTAAAATATAGTCAGCCACTCCTTTCCCTTTCCTAATTCTGGCCATTTTCCTCATCTACTCTTCTGGGGTACAACTTCCTCTTGTTTTCAAATGTTCCTATTGTATATGCTGTGAAATGTATTCTTCTTGCTTGGAAACATCTAGGCCCATTCAATGAAATGATGAAGGAATAACAACATGACAGCAGAATCTGGACCAGAGACTTTTTGAATATAAACATCAACAGGAACTTGGTCTGTCCTGCATCATTTTGAGTTAAAGAAAGTTCTTGCTCATGTAATACCTCCCCCCCTCCTGCCCCTAAGGGAGATTTGGTAGTTACAGGGTGTGATATGGTGCATACTTATTGGTTCCAGGAGGTGTGAGTCTCCATCGTAGGTACTGGGGCATGGCAACAGAGCAGGCTTCAGCTTCTGTTCCATGATGCAGTGCCTCCAGTCTGTGGGGGCCCTGCCAAGGATAAGGGTTGTTCCCACAGACACTCCTCAAACACTGACACAGACAGTCCAGCGATGGTACAACCAGTTTTAATTGGTAACCTCCAATCCTTCTTCAATTCCTCCATGGTTCCTGCAGCAGACCCAAGGGGCTTGAGGCACCAAGAGGCCCTCCTTAACCCCTTACCCCTGATGGGGCAAGGTGGAAGCTCTCTCAGGGAGGGAAGACCGACAGGGCAAATTTGGTGGAAAATAATATAAAATGCCCACTCTTGTGGCGGAGAAATAAGGGGGAACCCCAAAGTCTTGGTTATATAAACCAAAACATAAAGGTTATGTGGTTTAGGGGCCTCTTCTAGTAGCTGCTAGTTTGTTATTGTCGCGGAATACAATTCTAACAACCCAACATATTCTATATCACAAATTGCATTGTTTACATCGTGTGCATTAAAATTTACTATATGCATTGTTAAAGAGCCAATCAACGCGGATTGTACTTTTTTTTTTGAATAGGAATTACCATAACGTTGTGAGATCGCACATCACACACCCTATATTAAACAGACATTTTTGACGCCATGGGGGTCATGCAGAAAGCGGCGCAAAGTCACTTTTCGCCCGTTTTGTGCCAAAAATGTATACCACGATTCAGTAAGCCCCGAAAACTTGGCGAAAAGCAAAAAAAACGCATGCATCCGAGGCAGGAAAAATGCATTTAAAGCCCACTTCATTACCTTGTGGCTAACCGCTAAGGCAATTAAGGGGTTAACCAGCCATGCCAGGTTTATTGTGGGTAGTGGGGGTGGGCGAAGTGGGTATTAGCCCCAACAGTGGGTGTTTAGGGCTTGCGGGTGGGTATCGGGTGGACTTAGCCCCTTCATGACCTTTGCAGTTAATAACGCTACGGTCATGAAGGGGTTAAGCCCTCCCGATACCCACCCGCAAGCCCTAAACACCCACCATTGGGGCTAATACCCACTTCGCCCACCCCCACTACCCACAATAAAAAAAAATTCACACACAGCAGCAGCACAATTAATAAATAAATATAAATAAATAAATAAATGAATATAAATAAATACATTTAAAATACATTTTTATTCATAGTGTAGATGTGCAGGGGGTCTCCGGAGCTGAACCGCATTGGTTTCAGGTCCGGGGACCCCCTGCTCCCCGAGATACAGGCCCCTTTATGAGGTGCCGGTATCCATCTGCATTTAAAGGTCCCGATCACGTGACCGCGGCATGTAACCCAAGCAAAGGGATACCGGCACCTCATAAAGGGGCCTGTATCTCGGGGAGCAGGGGGTCCCCGGACCTGAAACCAATGCGGTTCAGGTCCGGAGACCCCCTGCACATCTACACTATGAATAAAAATGTATTTTTAACGTATTTATTTATATTCATTTATTTATTTAGATTTATTTATTTATTTTTTGGGCGGCTGCTGTGTGTGAGTTTTTTTTATTGTGGGTAGCGGGAGTGGGTGAAGGGGGTATTAGCCCCAACGGTGGTTGTTTAGGGCTTGCGGGGGGGTAGCGGGAGGGGTTAACCCCTTCATGACCGTAGCGGTATTAACTGCTAGCGGTATTAACTGCTACGGTATTAACTGAAGGGGTTAAGTGCACCCGCAACCCCCCCGCAAGTCCTAAACTCACACCAAGGGCCAAATACCCCCTTCACCCACCCCTGCTACCCACAATAAAGCGGGCACGGTGTGTTAACCCCTTCATTGCCTTAGCGGCTATCAGCTATGGTAATGAAGCAGCATTTCTGTATTTTTAATAATATTGTGCAGGAGCAGGGGGTCCCCTGAGCATTAATTTCTGGCTCAGGGAACCCCCTTCTCACTGTACAATATTATTAAAATACAAAAATGCTGCTTCGTTACCATAGCACATAGCCGCTAAGGTAAGGAACGAGTGTTTATTTATATATGTGTTTTATTTATACTGTACATGTGCAGAGGGTCTCCGGAGCAGAAATGTTTTGGTTTTAGGTCTGGGGACCCCCTGCTTCCCGAGATACAGGCCCCTTTAGGGGGTGCCGGTATCCCTCTGCTTTGTTTACATGCCGCGGTCACGTGATCGGGACCTTTATATGCAGAGGGATACCGGCACCTCATAAAGGGGGCCGTATCTCGAGGAGCAGGGGGTCCCCAGACCTGAAACCAACGCGGTTCAGCTCCGGAGACCCCCTGCACATCTACACTATGAATAAAAATGTATTTTAAATAATTTTTAATGTGCCGATGTTTGCACAGAAAGAGCAGCGGTTCTCTCTCTGCTGCAAACACATCTCGCCCCCGCCGGCCTATAGTATCATTGATGTGCATATATAGTACTGTATGTGTATGTTAGGGGTTATAGGGGTTGTTGTTATACAGTATATATATATATATATATATATATACATATATATACTGCATTACAATTCATGAATTTTTGCCATCTGGCGGACACGCGAAGCATTGCAGCCTAGTAAATCCTGAACCATTATCAATTAACACATCAACCGCGCGTCAGCCGGGCATGCGCCTGGCTGGGAAGGCAAAAGGAGCCCGGCATGCTCCGGGTGAACAGTGTGGCATTCCAGGAACATGCCAGGTACAAGCCGGTGATTAGTAAGAATAAAAGCTGCCGCAGCAGTATGGGGTTTTTATTCATTGTGTAGATGTGCAGAGGGTCTCCGGAGCTGAACCGCTTTGGTTTTATGTCCGGGGACCCCCTGCTTCCCGTGATATAGGCCTCTTATGGGGTGCCGGTATCCCTCTGCTTTGTTTACATTCTGCGGTCACGTGATTGGGACATTTAAATGCAGAGGTATACCGGCACCTCATAACGGGGCCTGTATCTCGGGCAGCAGGGGGTCCCCGGACCTGAAACCAATGCGGTTCAGCTCCGGAGACCCCCTGCACATGTACACTATGAATAAAATTGTATTTAAAAGATTTTTTAATGTTGCCGATGTTTGCGCCGAGAGAGTGGCGGATCTCTCTCTGCTGCAGACACATCTCGGCAGGGGACAGCTTCTCGGCAGCTTCTCGCCAGGCAGACTGTCTCGCCACCGGCTACTCGCCATGTTTGGCAATGTTGCTCTCGCTGTGATTCACCAGGGATTCGGTCTTTCCTGCATACAGCGAGGGCAAAACGCCAAAAACATGGCAAATTCAAACCCCTGGCGAATGCAATTTTCCGCCACTTGCTGCATGACCCCCATGCATATGTCAGTGCAGTGGCGAGTAAGGGAGAGATAGGCAAGGAGTTTGGAGGTAATATTCTTTGGGGGTGATTAGTTTCCGAATTCTGAGTGGGTTGTCTTCTGTTCCTATTTATTGATTAATACTTTTATTGATTTTTAGTGTGAGTTTTCTTGTAAGTGTGTTTGGTACTGTCTTGCATTGTTTTATATTTTATCACTTTTGTTTGTGTGTGTTTGGGGAGTACCGTATGTGTGCAAATTATGCTTGACATACAAAAGAGAAAAAAAATCTGTTTGCAAAACTGGTAAGACTAGCATTTATCTCTCAACTAAACACAAGCTGTAGCTATGGTAATATTTGTTTGTAAAGCTTCTTGATGTTGCAGTGGTGCTTACAAAGCTGTATTCATATTAGTTTTAAACTGCATGAGTGCTTTTTAAAGTCAAATGGAGACCCTAGCAGTAAATATATGATTACACCTATTGAATATGATTACATTTTACAGTATTGATGAGCAGTTACTGTACCTTTAACAACCATATTTTATTCTGGACCAGCATATCAACATTTCAGAACATATAATTATATCACCTTTTCACATTGCTCAATGGTGTACATTTGTGCTCCTCTCTGCAGCAAGGACAAAAGGCATAGAGAAGATGCGGATGAAGTCACATGTCACACTCACAAATTCAAAGCCTGCATCAAAATACATCTTAGCATTATTTATTCTGACACACACGCCTCTCCCTCTCTCCCATTTTTGGATAGTAGGCTTTTTGAACGAAATATATGAACTACTTGACTAATACTATTCCTCTTCATATACATATTAAATTGTTGTTCTCTCCAACATTACGTGTTGTTTATATTTACTTTCTAAACATTGATCATACAAGTATTTATAATTAAGCTTTTAACTATGTAGCCTATATAATCTCATGAAAACATTTATCTCCAGTTCAAGAAAAAGTTGTACAAGCTTACCATGCCTTTTCTCCTATTCATATGGATTGTAGTAAAGGCGTGCTCAAGCTTAGCAGTATTTTGTGGATCGGGGCCTCAATGTCAGTTCTGGCAGTCTTATTTGACCTTCCAATTATCTGATCTCAAATAAGGGAGCACTCCCCTCTCTAAAAATGTCATGCACTATTTTGTATAATATTAAAAAGATTGTAAAAAATATTTTCATGACGTTATATTCCTAGAATTTGTATCCATTGACATTATCGTATAAAGCAGCCTGGAGCCTCTTTGGCATGGGGCACCGCCGGGGCATGGTCCTCCCCCCTACTATCCACTCACCTTTGTCCCTGCTGTCTGCTGTGCTCTGGCCCTTCTCCCCCTCCCCCAACACATCAGGGAGTGACATGTGTTGCCTTTGTCGCGGCGGCTGTTGGGGGGTAAGTACGCTTTAACACTGCCTGACAGGGGCTCTATGGTGCACAAAAGCCCTGCGGTGGCTAAAGGTGGCAAGTGGACAGGGATCATTTGTGCGTGATTTTCTGGGGCCCAGTCTTGCTAACAGCCAGGCCAGTGGGGCGGCTGGCTTCGTGGGTTTTGAGGCCATGGTTTGGGTACCATCAGCCTTTACCTTTGGGTATGTATGCTGGCAGGGTTGGCACTAGAGATGAACAAATCCGCCTCTTTGATTTTCTCACATTTTCCACAAAATAATTGTTTTGTGGTGTAAAATCCGCAAAACAGATTTGGTCTGTTTTAATCCACACAGATTCATCAAAAACCACCATTTGATACAACTCATAGACAGATTTGTAGAATCCAATCCACGAATTCAGCAATCCGTTGGTGGATTCTTAAGAGTTCGCCAACAGATTGCTGAACCCGCGGATTGGATTCTACAAATCCGTCCACGGGTTGCAGAATCCACGGAGTGTATTGGTAATAATAATAACACCCATTTTTAGCTGAAATCAGCAGACCAAAGGAACAGACCGATCCGCCGATCCAAATTCGGGAAAAAAATGTGCCTATCTCTAGTTGGCACTTACGAGGGTTTATTATTTGTTTGAATAAAAGCTGTGGCCATTATACCTCCAGACCTTTGTTGTTGTGTTTATTTGTTTATATGTGGGTGTAGTGAGGAGTGGGGAACTTCCTCGCAGGCTCCAAGGACATATATTCAAAACTATTTTAGAGCAATTTCTTCAACAACCTTCACTTGCTTACTTTTGATTTAGCAAAACTGTAACAGGGACAAGCCTGTTACCAACAGATGGAGCTGTTGGGTGTTGACCAGGTAGTAGTTAGTCCCTGTCTGTAGGAAGGCAGGGCTAATAACAAGCCCACATGAGTGTAGCATGATTTTAAAGGCAGGAAAGGGAAGTGTTTGTCTCTCTTCCCTGGTCTGTGTACAGACCACATGTACGTTTCCTTGATACAGAGGGACATCAGGACATACGTCTGTATCTCCGAGTTCTTGATACAGAGGAACTTTGATCACTGAAAAGCCCTGGACATTCTGCTGCTGGACTCTGGCCTCAGGAACCGTGGACTTTGGGCAAGGATGGCCTAGCTGTGCAGACCACAGGTCTATATGCTTTATACATAGGGACACCAGGTACCAGCACAGACGCATGTAGACTTTAATCCACTATTGAAAACTGTTCTCTTTGTTGCTGCATTTATTTGCTAGGAAAAGCCTCTATTTTTGTTGATAAAGTTTGGGAAGAAATAAAGCTTGCATTTATTTTCATAGAGCAGTCTTCTGGTTTAAACCTCTGCATACATCTCCCACAAGGACCACCATCTGAATCTTCATGCCCAGAGCAGGTAGAGCAGAGGCAGGAGTATCCTGAAATGATACATTGTCTGTCCATGAACAATCATCTCAACCTACAGTTGTCAAAGTGGTGGAGCAACCTGGTGTCGCTCTGTGCAGTGTTTTTTAAACAAGGTTCCAAGGAACCCTTGGGTTCCCTGGGCATCCCTAAAGGGTTCCCAGCAATTTTCTGGTCATCTGAAAATTGTATCAAATACAGAATAATTTACAATGCATTTGATCTCAGGTGTGCTTTTAGAGAGGGTTCAGGGTTCCTCAGAATTTCACATAGGGTTCTTTAACCATAAAAGGTTGGAAACCACTGCTATCGTTCTAAAAACATAAGGTATACCACCGGGAACTGATGGAAGTAAAAAGAGGTGTTGCCGACAATTATAAAGTCATTAAAGTCCCCTGAATGACACCAATACTGCCCTAAATTTGAATCTTGACAATCAAATAAAACAGCTGGAATAACAGGAGCCAAACCTCAGCAAAATAGCTGTTGCCTTTAACAGAAATGTGCAGTATTTTGGAAGATGGCATTTCTTTAATTAGTAGACCATCTCCATCCAGGCAAGAAACTGCAACGAGTTTAGAATCGATGGCATTATCGATGCAGGTCACAATACATCCTTCAACTTCCAGATGCAGCCTACGTACGAGAGGAGAAGCAAGGCAAACAGCAACATTGCCCCCAACAGTATCCAAAAGTGGTTAGAAAAAAATATATATAAATGTAAATACTGTCAATAAAATTATTGAAATACATTTTTCTGAAAAAAAATGGAGTTTGTGTTATATTTGGCCAAACAAACTATTTAAAAAAAAATTCCTTCATCAACATGAATTGCTTCATATTTTGTACAAACAATTCTGCTCATACAATTAAATAAATATTGAGTCATAAATTCTGACAAAAAAATAAACATGACATTCAAACTTAAATAGGTAATTGAAGTCATTATTAATTCCCACCCCCATAGTTAATTAGGCATATTAATTAAGTGCAGGCTCAGCAGAACTGAATTAGGCTGTTTTGCTTGTGATGAGGGAATGCTGCATATATTGAAGCTTTCTCGCCAGCCTTGTGGTGGCGAGAAAAAATCTGCAAATTCTTTGATGCTGTGTTGCCTTTTTGATTTAACGGTTCTACTAGAATTCCAGTGAGTTTGAGCCATTTTTATAGTTTTTCTCATACTGCTCGGATTTGAAGAGCCGGGATGAAAACACTTGTAAAAAAGCCTTTCTTGCACAGTTTAGACATGCGAGAAGAGGTTTCAGAAAACGGGAACTTGCATATCCAAGTGAAAAGGGAGCTTTTTGCACAGATATGCACTTCTCCCGGCTACTAGAATATTACCCTAAGCATCTAAATCACAGCACAAAAATGAAACTCATTCGAGCACTCAAGAGATAACAAAATTATATATATATATATATTGCTTTTAAAGAGACAGCACCCTAGAGTGCAATGCAATCTAACTGATTAAACCAAACAATGTTTAAAGAAAAATCCTAATACATAACATATAAGACAGATGATTACTAACTCTCTAATGTAAATTGTGTTCTATTGTTGAGCTGAAGCTTTATCTAGTGAGATAAACATGCAATATAAAATGTAAAATACATAAAAAATATGATAACAGAAAAAATGTCCAAACCACACAATAAAGTCCGGTCACAGTGACCGGCAAGAGAGAAGATCTGAGTATTATCTGCATTTCTAGTGGCTATTATACCACTTTTAAGGGTTGATCCACTCATATGTGCACATGTTTTTAAGTTTATACCACCTTTTTAGCTTCATTCATTGTAACATCGCCGGAAGAAGAGATCAGTGTATCTCGAAAGCTCACAAGAATAAAAGCATTTCGTTAGCCACACAACGGTA
Organism: Ascaphus truei; assembly: GCF_040206685.1. Lineage (NCBI taxonomy): Eukaryota > Metazoa > Chordata > Amphibia > Anura > Ascaphidae > Ascaphus > Ascaphus truei. The sequence goes on from NC_134486.1 coordinate 83,000,962, forward strand.
TTGTCTATTCATTTTTTATTTTATATATAGATATATATATATATTAAAAAAAGCTTATTTAGCTATATTCCTATTGTCCCCTTTTTGATATAGCCCTGCTTTTTACTTGTCAGTTATCTTAGAGTACCAGTTGTCATACTGATGTTGGGTGTATTAATGTTGCTTCTATTTATACCACTTGATTAGTGTTCTCAATTATTAGTCTATTCTACATAGGAAAATGAATGTATTTCTTCTCCCTTTTGCTGCTATAAACATACAGGTGCGCTGCCGAGTATTCTAAAACTTGCCTTGGAAAATCTGGGGCTATCACCAATTAGATCCAAGTACATGCTGAGTACATGCTGCAACATTTCAGTGACATTTCTGCAGAGACTAATGGCCCATCGGATTAACACAGCAGGGGTCCCTGGCAGTCCCATTCAGTTTGAATGGGACTGCCAGGGATCCCCGCTGTTAATCCGATGGGCCATTAGTCGGTCTGCATAAATGTCACTGAAATGTTGCAGCATGTACCCAGCATGTACTGTACCTGGGTCTTTTTGGTGATTGCCCCAGATTTGTTTTAGAATACTCGTTGGCACTACAGTACTTAGTGGATAACTTTTTGTCAGTTTTTCATAGGTTTAGATAATTTTTTCTTTTTTCATTTTGGAGATCTGGTTGTCTGTTTTTCTGTATGTTTTTAACTTGTTAGTGTTATATATTGTGTGTTCAATTAAAATCATTTATATTTTGTGACTCTGACTTTAGATATTTATTCTATATTTTTTCTTGTATTACGGTTTATATTTGAGTGCTATTAGAGGGACTCTGTCTGTTTTTGTGTTACTATATATCTTCTTATCCCTTAGCACCACTTATTCCTAGATTTATTACATTTTGGTGTTAATTTACTTACCTTAAGGTTCTGGTTTAGATACCATTTATTATTTGTAGTGTGAGCGACACCACTCAGTGTGATATATATATATACATATATATATATATATATGAGAGAACACACACACAATATATTGAAAGTGTGTCTGTGTAGTAATGAAAACCCTGAGGTTATGATGATACTGTGAGAAAAATTGTTGTTCATTAATTATTTGTTAATGCAAGTATTGTTTATGGTTTCTTTTAATGTGTCCCAAAATAGATGTCAGTGATGCTGATGGTCATGCCAGCTAATATATTGTAAAATGATGTTTTAAAATAAATGACTATATGTGTCACTTGCGCACAATGCATAATAGTTCTGTAATGTGCTTAACTTCATGGGAGCAGAGCTAAGACCACAAAGGTCCCTTTATTGTAAACTTTCTACAGTCATAGGATAGCATTACATTTTAGTCACCCCTCTGAAAGCCGATTCAATGTAAAAATATATAGTATTTTTGGTTTGCTCATGTGGTGCAATTTGTGGGCCTCTAAGGTAAGAGTAAAAGAAATATAAAGCAGGAGTTTACATACTTCTAATAATGCAGTGTCATGTACAGAGATTCATCTAACTAAGTAATCTACATGCTTAACTGTACTTTTAAATCAAATGAATTTCTGTCAGTAAATAAAGTCAATGAATTTCTGTAAATTAACTAAATAACCAATTGGGCTTTATACATACTTATATATAGATACTGATCATTTACTATCGCTCATGGGACCAAGAGATGCTGAGGCATCCGGATGTTATCTTAACCATATAGGGCTGTTCATAAAAGTTCATCTTCCTATCTATAGATTTAGATAAATCAGTCAGGTGTTACTTACTGAATAGCAGTAATGTAATTTGAAGAGATTACATTAAACAAAAAGTCCATATCGGAATGAGGTGGTTTATTTAGGGTTTATCAACAGTTGCTTAGAATACATTTTTATTGAAAAATTACTTATCTATACTACAGATGTAGAGGGATTCATCGTTATAAGTTGGGATATATTGTAATATAAGAGAAGAGAGATGCGGCCAACCTCAGCTGAAACTATCACGACTCAAGTCCCACACACTGCTGACGGCAATTCTGACGGCAATTCTTTTAAAGCGCTAAAGACTGGGAAATCTAATGTGTGAATAATACTATTGGGAGTGCAATCGCTATAACAGAAAGAGGGAAGCTGAGTCTGTTTTAAAGAGATATTTCTATTCCTACTGTACAAGCTTTAATTAAAGATAAAGAAAGTGTAAGAATGCACTTGTAAGAGGGAGCAGCTCCTGTTGGAAAATAGATATACTGTGCTATGTTCCTTTGTCTCCCCTTGTCTATCCTGCATATTTCTGAAAGGACCATCTGGGTACAGCACACTAAGCACAGAACAAAAGGAGAAAAGTTGGATTCCAGAATCAAAGGAATTATCCGATTATGGGGCCTATGCACTAAGCTCCGATAAGTCACTTATCGCCACCTTATCGCCAAAAAAGCCTACAGTACTCCTATTCAGTAAGCTCCGGATAAGTCGACGATAGGAGAGCTCTTTGGCAAATATTTTTGCTGGGAAAAAAATCCCAAATGCTCAGCGATAAGCCACTATTCACCACTTATCTCCAGCTTTAAAAACTTGTAGTATTCTAGTAGCCCTGATTAGCTTATTGAGGCTAATCATGGCTCTGGAATTGAGATTTCCTCTCAAAATCGTCTCGCCAGGAAAAGTTAGCAAGAGGTTGGTGAGAAGCTGCCGAGAATTGGCTAGACGGGAAAAAACGCATTTTTCCTGCATCAGATTGAAGCCGGGAGTCTCCGGAGCTGATATTCATTAATATCAGCACCGGAGAACCCTGGCTTCAATCCCATGCAACAAAAATGCATTTACAGTAAACTTCATTATCTTAGCAGCTAACCGCTAAGGCAATGAAGGGATTAATACACAACAGCAGCTTTATTGGGGGCAGAGGGGGTGAGTGAATGGGGTACTTGGCCCTTCACTCACCCCCTCTGCCCCCAATAAAGATTACAATATGTTATAATCACCATACACAACCCACCCTCCGTGCCCCCACATAAAACCATAATTACATTTTTATACACAAATTCATACCTGAGGCCTGTGGGGGTCCCTGTGGGGGTCCCTGTGGGGGTCCCTGTGGGTGTCCGTGGGCCTCCAAGTGGTCCCTTTGGGTGTCCGGAGGCCCCAACGGGGTCCCTGGTGGTCACCATGGGTGTCTGGGGGCCCCGGGTCATTTCAACGGGTGTCTGGGGGCCCTTGGGTTGTTCCCACGGGTGTGTGGGGGCCCTCGGGTTGTTTCCATGGATGTCCTGGGGGGCCACCGGGGTCTCCTGGTGGTCCCCATGGGTGTCTGAGGGTCATCGAGTGGTCCTCTTTGGTGTCCGGGGGTCCTTGGGTGGTCCCTGTCGGTGTCTGGGGGTCCTCTGGTGGTTAATGAATTCATTCATTATTTAAATCCCCCCCCGGTCACGTGACACGGACGATTTAAAAATGGCGGCGATACTGGCATCCGATGCCCCATACAGGACCTTTAACTCAGGAACCTGGGGGTTGCTGAGGCTCAAATCAAAGATATTCAGCTCAGGAGACCCCCTGCTCCCACACACAATTAATCAAAAATTACAATAGCATATAGCCACTACGGTAACGAATGTGTAAATTTTATTATGATTTTATTACTAGTGTATTGTAGCATGGGGTCTCCGGAGCAGAGCCTTGTTTATTTGAGGTCTGGGGACCCCCTGCTTCGAGAGATACAGGTCCCGTTATGGGGTGCCAGTATCTCCTATGTATTGAAATATCCCGCGTCACGTGACCGTGGGAATCAAATGCATAGGAGATACTGGCACCCCATAACAGGGCCTGTATCTCAGAAGCAAGGGGTCCCCAGAACTGAAAACAATGCGGTTCTGCTCCGAAGACCCTCTGCTCACGTACACTAGTAATAAAATGTAAATTCAAAAAAAAATTTGGCCGAGATTTGCGCAGAAAGAGGCGACTCTCTTTCTCTGCAGCAGAAAGAACTCGCCAGGTGAGCCATTTTCAGAGGGGTGATCTTCATGCTGCCAGCTACTCGCCATTTTACAAATGTTGCTATCACTGGTATTCGGGGCTTTCTGCATACCGTGATAGCAACGCTGTAAAAAATGGCGATTTAAAAACACTGGCGACTTTTTCTATCGGAACTTAGTGCATAGGCCCCTATATCTTTCGTCAACAATCCTGCATTTTAGATTACATTACATTATGCATTTGTAGCTACAGTATATGAAGTCTGGTTGGATAAAATTAACACACATAGAAGGGAATTGTTATCAGATTGAGAAATATCACTTTAATAAATGTGTCTTCATCTAATGGACTACCCTAGAGGAGTTCAGTTAGATGACTAGTTGATTATTTCACCTAGGGAAGCCTACTTTGGTGAAATGTGTTGAGTTGAGTGCCGGAGATGGAAGTGATGTATTGCCAAGAAGGGTCCACCTACTTGATGTGATGAAAGATGCTGGAAGTGAGAGCCAATCACTGCATCAAGGTCTGCTCCAGACAATGGGTAACAATACAGATTTGTCCCATGCTGATACAATTTTTGTTAAATTGCTTATTGTAATCTAAGTGCAATACCATTCAGAAACATTATTTCAATATAATTTTGAATATATTATGCCAGGCCCATCTAACTCAGAATAGCTTCACTGGCCAATTCTTAAGTCACTATACCTTATGTGTACACTTTTTTCTTGAATTTATCTTATAAAAAAATATGTAAAGGTCTCTAGAATCTCTCTTTCCCTATTCCCTCTCTCCTCATCCCCTCTCCTCGTCCCCTCTCTCCTCATCCCCTCTCTCCTCATCCCCTCTCCCTCTCCCCATCCCTCTTACTCTCCCCATCTCGCTCCCTCTCCCCATCTCACTCCCTCCCCCTCTCTCCCTCTGTCTCTCTCTCTCTGTCTCTCTCCCTCTTTCCTCCTCTCTCTCTCCCACTATTGCTCCCCTCTCTCTCCGATCTCTCTTTCTCTCCTCCCTCTCTCCCCCTCTCTCCCTCCCTCTTTCTCCCTCTCTCTCTCTCTCACTCCCCCTCTCTCTATCCCTCTCTCTATCCCTCTTTCTCTCTCCCTCTCTCTTGCTTTATCTCCCTCCTTTTATCTCCTGCACTTGCTCTCTTGCCCTCTCCACCTCCCTATCTCTCCCCTCATCCCCTCTCTCCCCCAATCTCTCTCAACCTCCCTCCCCCTCAGTTCCCCTCCCCTCTCTCACCCACTCCCCATCCCCTCTCCCCTCCATCTCGCTTTCTCTCTTTCACCCCCTCTCCTTCCCCCCTCTCTCTCTGTCTCTGTCTCTCTCTCTCCCCTCTTTACCTTTCCCTCCCTATCTTTCCCCTCTGTCATTCTCTCTCCCTCTCTTTCCTCCTCTCTTTCTCCTCTGTCTCTCTCTCCCTCTTTCTCTCCTCCCTTTCCCACCCTTTCCCTCCTTCTATCTCCCTCTCTTTCTCCCTCTCTCTCTCTTGCTTTCTCTCCCACCCTTTTCTCTACTTCCCTTGCTCTCTTGTCCTCTCCCCCTCCCACAATCTCCCCTTCTCCCCACCCTTTCTCTCCCCTTCTGCTCTCCCTCTCCCCATCCAGAGAAGATGAAATAGAAGTGTCTTTCTCTCCCCTCCCCTCTCTTTCTCCACTCCCCTCTCTTTCTCCATAACTTCCCCTGTCTCTCTTGATCACCCTACCACTGGCTCACCCTCCCCCCACCACTCTCTCTCTCACACTTCCCCCTTCCCTCACCTTTTCCTCTCTCCCCCTCACATCTTGCTCTTCGCCTCTCTTCCCCACAATACTCACACAATAACTCCCCTCCCCACAATAGCCATACACACACAATACCCACCTGCCCCCACAATACCCGAACAATAACCCTCCCTCCACAATACTGCTCTTCCCCACAGTAACGTATGTTGTAAGCGCTGATGTCACTACAGTCCACCCGCGAGCCCATGAGGAAGTCTGCACACGCCTGTATTCTCTACACACTGGTAATCGCCGTATATCCTCTCCGCTGTGTGAGGCAAGGCACCCCTCTAGCCAGGCATAGGTAGTGCGTGGTGAGGAGAATCATGATCGGGTCTGCACTTAGGCTCCCTGCGTTTGAGTCACGGAGTAGCATTCACCCATCTGGACATTAACAGTGTGTATATACTCCTCAAACTCATTACACATCTGATTGAGGACTATTGTTCTATCGGCGACTGGGACTGCTGTTTTCCTCTGATTGTGATAACACTGCTATTGAGATTTTACAGTATCTCACAAATGCTGTTTTATCTAGGCCACTTGTGAGTACATGTCCAAGAGAGTTCTTTTTTATTTTGTATTATTACATTTACCCATACAGTATTATGCTATAGAGCTTGCGCTTCTTTCTCTTTTTTCTTTTAGGTATCTTTGATGTGGCAACATCATTACTGAAGCTGCAGTTAGCTCCTATCCAGATTTACAACCATCATCTGGCTGTGGACTTTATTTTTCTATTTCATCGATTGGTTTGAATATCTGATAATTTTTTATTAGTTTATGTGTATGTATAGTTATAGGCTATTAAAACTACGTTCATTTTAGGTTATTTATTTATTTATAAAATGTTTAACCAGGAAGTAATACATTGAGCGTTACCTCTCGTTTTCAAGTATGTCCTGGGCATAGAGATAAGATAACAAATAATACATGGCTACAAATACAGTTACATAAGTGAACAGGGTATATATTATATATAAGACATAGCATGCACAGTTAGAGATAACATATATTATAGGCGTATGAAATAGTTACAGACCAGATTAAAATGTGAGACTGCTTTAGTTTTGAAAGAACTTAGACTGGTGGCGACTGTGAGAGTCTCCGGTAGATTGTTCCAGTTTTGGTGTGCACGGTAAGAGAAGGAGGAGCGGCCGGATACTTTGTTGAACCTGGAGACCATGAACAGTCTTTTGAAGTCATATCTCTCAGATGATAAGTGCTGCATGTGGTAGGGGTGAGGAGCTTGTTCAGGTAGACGGGTAACTTGCCCAGAAAGTATTTGAAGGGCAAGACAGGAAAGATGAACTTTGCGCCTAGACTCAAGTGATGACCAATCGAGTTCTTTGAGCATTTCGCAGTGATGTGTGTTGTAGTTGCATTGGAGAACAAAACAGCATATTGAATTGTAGAGGGTGTCAAGTTTGCTAAATTGGGTTTGGGGGGACGAGCCGTATACTATGTCCCCATAGTCGATAATTGGCATTAGCATCTGCTGTGCGATACGCTTTCTGACAAGCATACTTAGGGACGATTTGTTCCTGTAAAGTACACATAGGTTGGAAAAGCTTTTGGATGTCAGGGTATCAATGTGCATCCCGAATGTTAAATGGGAGTCAAACCATATGCCCAAATATTTAAAACTAGTAACAGGAGTTAGGGTGGTTTTATCGTTGGTTCTGATCTGGAGCTCAGTCATTGGAAGCTTTAGAAATGTGGCCATTGTCCCAAATACCATTGTTACAGTCTTGTCAGTATTTAAAAACAGTTAGTTTTGGGAAATCCAATTTTCAAGTCTCAAAAACTAAGATTGAAGTATGTGTTCAAGGTCGGAGAGGCTATGGCTGTGTGCACATAAGATTGTGTCATCTGCATTCTGTATTGAGGCTCCCTTACAAGCTGTAGGAAGATTATTGATTAACACTGAGAAGAGTAGGGGCCCCAGAACAGAGCCTTGCAGGACACCACAGGTGATATCCAAAGGGTTGGAGTTAGAGCCTGAGATGGACACATGTTGGGATCTACCTGATAGGTAGGAATTAAACCAGTTTAAAGCATGCTCCCCTATTCCAGAGCTCTGGAGTTTGTTAAGCAAGATAATAGGATCAACAGTATTAAAAGCCTTTGCAATATCTAGGAATATTGAACTAGTGAGTTGTCCCCGTTCCATACCACACTGGATTTTCATTGCAAACTTTTAGCAGGGTAGTTACCGTGGAGTGTTTGGGGCGAAAGCCAGATTGGAATTGGCTAGGGACATTTGTCTTGGTATAGTAATCGCTTAATTGGGAGTGAACACATTTTTCCATGACTTTGGATAGTATTGGGAGAAGAGAGATTGGTCTGTAGTTTAAGACAGTGTTTTTGTCCCCCCTTTTGAATATTGGGACAACTCTGGCAGTTTTCCAGGTCTTAGGGATATGGCTTGCAGACAGAATAGAGTTGACTATGGAAGCAATTGGTTTGGAAATGGCTGGGGCACCAAGTCTTAGGAACTTGGATTGCAGTAAGTCAGGTCCACATTGGCTGGTTAGTTTTAATTTGAGGAGCACTTGGTAATCTCCTCTTTGGATACTGGAACAAATTGAGAATTTGGAGAAGTGTTGGGAGAGTATGGGTACTCATAGAATGAGGTTCATGTTTGTGGTTTGGAAACATTTCGCTAATAAGTTAGTAGCACACCCCACAAAGTAATTATTGAATGCATTTGCTATATCAGTGGGGTTTGTCAGAGTGATATCCTCCTTAGTGATATTACTTGGTTGCTGATGGCTAGAAGGCTGGAATATACTGTTGATAACCTTCCAGATGTTAGCTGGGTTTCATGTATTCAGTGAAGATTGTCAGAATAATATTGTGCTTTTGAATGTCTTGTTTGCCTTGTGCACATATTCCGCAGGCAACTGTAGTGATTAAGATCCTTGGTTGTGCCAGTTGCTTTGTAGCTTTTCCACAAGGCATCCCTGAAATGGTAGAGTGTTATAAGGTCAGTTGTAACCAATGGAAGGTGGGGCCCCCCTTACTCTTATTCTCCGTAGTAGAGCATGGGTATCACAGAGTTTTAAGAACTCGGATTGGAAATAGTCGAAGGCAGAATCAGGGTCAGGAATTAAATCGATTCTGTACGAAGGGCAGTTGGTAAGGTCAGCCAGAAACTGTTGTCGGTTAAACTTTCTAAATGTTCTATTGAGGAGAACATTAGGGCTTGATTGGGGTGGTTTAATTTTCCTTACACAGTACACTATAGCATGGTCACTGATAATGTCGGGAAGGATACCAGAGTATTGGATTCTGCTGGGATTTGAGGAGAGAATCCAGTCTAGCGAGGAATGGTTGTGAGATTTCAGGTTCATACCTATATTGTTATCTTTGGTCATACTGTAAATTTGGGTACATTATTTATATAGCCTATTAACACTGCTTACACACACACATATAGGTGCAATTCATAGAGCTACTTTATTGTTTTTGTTTATATATATATATATATATATATATATATATCACTTATTTTTATTTCCCTATAATTCAGTGGTTGTGCTTTTAAACCTGTGTTTGTAATTCTTTTGTCTTAGTAACTCTGGAAGCCACCAGAAAGAGCTATGGGTTACTGGCCTTTTCTGGAACCATTCAGGAAGGGTCTATAAATAAGGGTGCTGAGCTCTGTCCAACCCAGTTCTTAGTTTATTAGTTGTAATTGTTTCTGTTACAGTTGCAGTTAAACCATGTAGGGCTAGCGTGACCGAGGGGTGTGGCTACATTCCGTGTCTGGACTTACAGTACCAGCTTGATGTGGGTGCAAGCTTAGGTAGGTTTCCAAGATTTATCCAAACGCAGGTGAAAACGATGAGTTTCATGCAAAAAATGCTAGATTCTAAACTAGGACCTTCCTGAAATATATCCCCATTTCTACCACAATTGTAACCCATGGTATATTTAGTGCCCTCTTATTAGGTGGAGCATGCAACCCAGACCAGGTGAATTGTTGCTGTATTTAATCTCTAAATAATCCTTCTTTTATAAATAGAAAATGTGTCCTTGAAGATACCAACGGCTTTGGAAAGAGTAGTTTCCATCTGGAAAAGCTCCATTAAATATTGATTAATATTTCTAGAAATATTGAAGAATATGTTGTACTTCAAACTAAATGGTGGTAAGAGAAAGGTATATTTGTTCTTATTTGTTTTACAATTCATCATGATCATTCACTTTTTATTGCTTTTTTTTAAATTAGAGATGTGCAAGCCTTTCACACGCATCAGCAAACTTTTGCCACTAATTCGCTTAATCCATACAAGTTCATATGCATTATTAGTTCCATACATTTAGATTACTTTTGCTTTCAAAATAAAATTGAACTTTTGAAAAGAAATTTGCGTGGCTGCTACAGTATTTCACACCTTAATTAGCTAATTTTAAACAATTTGGCCCGTTTTACTCGAACTTTTGGTGCCAAAAGTTCAATCAAACTTTTCACGGGTTTTTCATGTTTTGGAAGGTTTGCTTGAAGTGAAGCTTGAATCTCGACAAGTTCACACACTTCTATTTCTTATATTTAAATAAATATTTTTTTTAAAGAGAGGTTGCAAAATCAGAAAAATAAGTCAATTGACCATTAATTATATATTTAGATCAAAGATAATGAATATTTAAAATGTGGTCATTCTCTAAAATACTGTTGATCTGTTGTGATCAAAAAGATGTGGACTAAATCTCTAAACTCTATAGTCTTCAATATTGTAACCTCTCCCGGGCAGGGATTTCCTTTCCTATTATCTGATCTTATTTGTTGCACTTATTGTGCTATAATTTCAAGTACTATTTTGTCTCTTTTGTATAGCACCTACAGGTGCTATCTAAATTAAGATATACTGTACATACCAACATAAATGGGGGAATCATTTTTCAAAGATTTCCAAATAACAGACTATTAAATATTTTACAGAAAATCAACCCTCATTAAAGTCAATAGGATTCTCTTCTCTGTTAAATCGTGTGGTGTATTTTTTAACTGGCTTTCCTTAAATTCTGCAGCTGGGAGATTTTAATATATATATATTTTTTAAATAAAGAAACAAGACAAACAAGCTCCATTACAAGACAAACATATGAATGATCATACCCACCTTAAGACAAATGTTTACTGTTTTGTAAAATATGTGAACATAGAAAGTGTAAAGAAAAGGCATATTTTATAGTACAATTGAACACCAATGAGCTACTGACGGCACTACATCTGAGATGTCAAGTGAGAAGCTATCTAGTTATCTACACTCTGAGCCACTACCAGGGAGGCACTGCTGATTAGGGCCAGATGTCTGGAAAACCCTTCCCCTGTCATGCTCTCCCTCCTTCAAGAAATTGGAAATGGACGGCCCCTTGATAATCTACCGCCCTCCCCTTACATGCTCCACAAGCTTCCTCCACCCCCCCTCCCCCCAAACCCTCTCTGCTTGACAATCAAGCTCAGTTCTTCAGTCCTTGGCCTGGAAACATGTTAGTGGGCCTGACTATACCTAATTTTCTAATGTACCTAAATACTGTATTCTCATTTCGATAGGGTAAAATAATGTTTATCTTGTTCAAGAGGCTCAAGATAATGATGATGATGTACATGTTAAAGGAAAAATGACATGGGCCACAGGAACAGTACTTTTACTAGGACATAAAATGCCTCAGGGTTTTCAATAGATGAGAAGTTTTCTTTTCTTTACCACTGATGTTTATTGATTTGTCAAGTTCATTGGGAGCATCCCTTAATGTTATACTTTCATGTTTCTGCTTTGTTGCATGGGTGCAGAAAAGAATATTGCAAATTGATCTGTCTTACTTGTCTTTGTTGGTAAAGAACTCCTATTACTTTAGTTCTCCAGCCTGTCATCTCATGCTCAGTTTTCCATTGTATAATCAGCATGGCTAAACACTCAAGGCTGAGCTGATTAATTTCCAACATGCACTGTTGAGTCCATTGATGGGCTCCCTGTTTGATGATCTATGCAGTAGACGGGACACTTTTGATTGTTTGACCTCTGCTCTTCCCTACAAGCTGTCTGTTGTAGCATTTGGTTAAGTTAACAGCACATATATTTTGTTTTCATTACATTAGCAGAGGATCATAGCAATGGATTAGCATTATCGGTATTTGTTTCACATAGACAAAAAAAAGGAAGCTTTCAATGATAAATCTGTCAGTCTCTTTGTCACATTGCCAAAGTACAGAAATGTTTTGGCAAACCTTAAATCAAATCTTTTAGAAGCAACGGAATTGGCAAGCTCATTTGTTTAGAGACAAAATCTAATTTTCAGCTTTGTTGAATGAAAACATAGTATTTGCAAATAGGTGCTGCATAACAGGGTGTAAAAGGAAATCAATTGAGCTGATAACAGGCTTGGCATTGGGAAATCTCTCAGTAAACACATTTTATTTGAAATATGTTTCCTTCTACAAATAACATAAACTACAGGTGTCATACTACTGAATGGTGCTATAATGCTGCATTTAATATAAGATCATAACCTGGATGTAGTTTGGTAATTGTGCAGAATTTTCCCAACTTCTTCTTTTATTTTCCTTTGAATCAGACTAAATCAGATTAAAATGTCAAAACTCTTTTAATTATAGGAACACAGTATTTTAAAATAGCCCCCAATCCAATGTTTTACGATGATAAATGTAACCTCTGAGCACATGAGGCGTCGCCGCCCCAGAGTGTCCACAGCCCCTCCACCACATTGCGATCACGTGATCTCCCCAAGACAATTGAGCTGGAAACCCATGGCGTAGCCACCACATCGGGGGGGCCCTGGTGTACCAGACCTCATGATATGGTGGCTACGTCATAGGGCGCCTAAAGGAATACACATTTTGTTTGGATTACCATCGTTTGTGTAATTACTGTACATGTAAATTATGTTGGGGAGGTCAATGTAGTGAGGAAAGCTGTCAAAGCTGTATTACTTTAACAGAGCAATATGAACTTGTGCAATATGAACGGAGCAAAGAACTTGTAGTTGGAATTTCCTTGTTCACTATGATATCACAGCGTACCACATATTCTTAATATTACACACAAATTAACAAAATAATAACAAAGTATATGAAATCTATTCCAGCATAACAATTATTGGTGTCAATCACTTGCACACGTACACGTTCAACGTATATCTTAAAGGTCAAATGTTGAGCTATGATGATCAATATCATCAATAGGTCAAATCTTCAAGACCTGGAAAGCCTAGAATTACTAAAATAAGTTCAGAGAGCCATTGGTTATGCTTTCTCTTTCTGGTGATAAGAATTACATTTACAGAATGTCAATGCTAGCAATGTCATTTATTATAATTCCAATTATTGTTTCATAATCCTCATTGAATTAAAATGCAACATCACAATACAGAACAATCAGAGGCTAGAAAAAATGTGGATGATAGGAAGACAAGAAACAATACGAATACCGCCTCCAGCTACAGCATAAACACAGTGAGAGCGATACATCAACTCACAAATAACTTTATTTTAACTTGCTGCAGTTTTGTCAGGTGTCTGCATCAAATACAATAAATAGTTTTTAGCCTTTCAGTTCAGTTTGTTGAGCTCTGATCTGAAGGAGTTTTTGGGTGCTAGCAGATGGTGACAAAAATAATTTACACTTGATATAACATATATTCTAATATTATTTTACACACTATTATAATATGTGGCACGCATCTATTCTCAACCTCCTAGTGATTCTCCCATATTGCAAGTTGACACACGTGGTATTACGTTGGAGCAATGCTAAGATATGCTACAGATGTAGCCATCTTTATTACACCCATGGATGAAATAGCTTGATAGCGCTGCCCAATCTCTCACTCGTGGCTGATTCAAAACAATGGTAACTTTTGAAGTTAGTGCTTTGTTTATGTCTCTCTGCATAGTGCCACTGGGAGTAATAACGTTGGCTACTGTACATCTGTATATATATCAGTTTCGCTTCAAAATTGCCCTTAAAAAAGTTGAAAGTAACCATCACCATCCAACTTACAACTTAAAAAAAAAAAAGAAGACATTTGATGATGGAAGGTAGTTATAATATATTGCATGTAACAATACGGGAAGTATTCTTTTAACATCTGTATAATTGTAATAGATATAGCAAGTTAGAATTTGTATTTTAAAAACGCAGTAGCATACAATAATAAAGTAAAATGCCTGTATGAATGAAAACTTGGTAAAATCAGTCCTAGATTGACAACTGATTACTCTGCAAGTTGATTATATGCAGATTTCTATTGCGGTAATTGTGATCAGAAGAAATGTGTAATTGCTACATGTATTTAAAATACATGTATATTTAATTACCATGCATATTTATAACATTTATATTTTACTGTGCATTAACATTTCAATGTGAAACGTTCAATTTACACATTGGGAATATTTTACCGTACATATTTAGCCATTTAAAAAATATATATTTTCTCATAGCAATGACCTGAATCTTCAAATAATGCCTATTAATAAGCATGGAATAAGGGCCTTTCTTATTAAGAAAATAGCACTCTCTAAGGAAATATTGCTCTGAATTTATTTATTTATAAAATATTTTACCAGGAAGTAATACATTGAGAGTTACCTCTCGTTTTCAAGTATGTCCTGGGCATAGAGTTAAGAAAACAAATAATGCATGGTTACAAATACAGTTACATAAGTGAACAGGGTGTACATTATATACAAGACATAGTGTGGACAGTTAGAGATAATATATATTATAGGTGTATGTAACAGTTACAGACCAGATTAAAATGTGAGACAGCTTTAGTTATGAAATAACTTAGACTGGTGGTGGCTGTGAGTCTCCTGTAAATTGTTCCAGTTTTGGGGTGCACGGTAAGAGAAGGAGGAGCGGCCGGATACTTTGCTGAACCTTGGGACAATAAACAGTCTTTTGGAGTCAGATCTCAGATGATAAGTGCTGCATGTGGTAGGGGTGAGGAGCTTGTTCAGATAGGTAGGTAGCTTGCCCAGAAAGTATTTGAAGGCAAGACAGGAAAGATGAACTTTGCGTGTAGGCTCAAGTGATGACCAATCTAGTTCTTTGAGCATTTCGCAGTGATGTGTATTGTAGTTGCATTGGAGAACAAAACGGCATATTGAATTGTAGAGGGTATCAAGTTTGCTAAGGTGGGTTTGGGATGCCGAGCCCTATACTATGTCCCCATAGTCGATTATTGGCATTAGCATCGGCTGTGCAATACTCTTTCTGACCAGCAGACTTAGGGAGGATTTGTTCCTGTAAAGTACACCTAGTTTGGCATAGGTTTTGGATGACAGGGTATCAATGAGATTGAGATAAATAGTTTTATTATATATGTTTGGAAGCTATAATATTGCTATTATTTTGTTAAATTGCTGTTGTCATAATTTGTTTTTCCAAAACAAAAATTAAAGGAAACCAGGTAACCCATATACCATGATATTTCTTATTTTTTATAAATGGATTACAAGCTACAATACAGTACCAATTCTAAAAAAAAAAGTCTAAAAAGATTTATGGGCTGCATGATTCCATTTCCTATTATACTGTAGTTACATAGTAGATGAGGTTGTAAAAAGACATACTGTATGTCCATCAAGTTCAACTAGTGCGAAATTTAGATGACAGATACTTTATCCTATAATTGTACAGTATTTACAGTATATTGATCCAGAGGAAGGCAAACAACCCCCCCAGTTAAAACTCATCAAATGATATCTAATAAGGGGAAAAATAAATTCCTTCCTGACTCCAAATATTGGCAATCAGATTACTCCCTTGATCAACATCCTTCCCATGTTTACATGTGTTATATATTTGTATACCTTTTCTTTCTAAAAAGATGTCCAACTTATTTTTAAGATCTCTTTTGTATCTTCCATCACAGTCTCCATGGGTAATGAATTCCACATTTTAACTGCTCTTACTGTAAAGAACCCTTGGCTTTGTTGCTGGTGAAATCTTTTTTCCTCCAACCTTAAGGGATGACCCCATGCCTTTTGTACTGCCCGTGGGATGTTACAATATACTGTATGCGTTGTTAAATCCATGTTAAAAAAATATGACATTGCATTTATGAGAACAAGAAAAATGGTACTGCACCGACACACTTTATTCGAGCAAATACCCGGTATGTACCTGGCAGATACCTGGAATGCGCCGCTCCTCACCTCTGACAAGCCCCGTTGCATTTGCCTTCCCAGCCTGGGTTCATGCCTGGCTGACGGGCGGCTGATCTGTTAAATGATAATGATTAGGATTTAATAGGCTGCAATGCTTCGCGTGTCTACCAGATGGCATAAATTCATGAATTGTAATGCAGTTTATATATATATACTGTGCAGTATTGCAGCCAGCGGGAATAAAATGCTTCAATCCCTGCCGGAAAATAACTCAATGCACTCGGGCAGAAAACAGTCACAAACCTCAATACACCCGGGTATACCCGAATTCGTGGGACTAGCCGAGCTCGAATAAAGTGTGTCGCCAGTGTATGCATTGTTTGCATTTAAAGATACACTCATCTATCTACATTATAGATTGGTCGAAGTAAAGGTATGATGTACTAAATGAAATTAAATCATCTTAAAAATAAAAATAGGATTACTTTTGATAAATTCAGTGGAGAGAAGTAAGTGGAACATTTATTTTTCTGCAAGTAGCCTGTACTGCATATTAAAGAATACGCATAATAAGAATACACATTTTTTTTAGTTTTTTTTAAAAATAAATTATTGTCCTTAAGAAGCAACAAGTGCAAAAGTAGAAGGAGGTAAACTCATTATATAAAAGTCTTGGGTGTCAATTCTCCACATGTTCAGTAAGGAGACTTCGGTTTGCAATTGCATGCAGTACATTTCCCTCCTCGTGTTATACTGTATGTAAAGATTATAACATAATTTTAACTGCTAGAGAGCTCTTCCAACATTTGCCTGCTGTTTCAACCGCTATGCTTCACTCAGATGATTTTTACCAGGATTTGAAACACAAATATTTCTTGTTATATGTCATTGTTCATATACACTAAGATATTTTTGTTGAGGATGTGGGCTCAGTAGCAACATAAATGTCTTGTGAAACCTGATAAAGATAAAACCAATGTTTATTTTTTATGTAATCCTGCAATATTGTCTTAAAAGAGTCTATAGCATTGTGGTATTAACTTTATTCGCAGAGGCTACATACTGTATGTAATGATAATACCAGAAGATATTCAGTAATTTCATAAATCTGGCACACTGGAGGTTAATTTGAGTTACTAGTTACAGCTTAAAAATACATGTACATTTTTTATGGCAGGATAAACTACTGGCAATGCCTAGTTTTATGTATATGTCCAGAATAGATGATATCTAAAGTCAAAGCCATGTTTTAGAATTTGGATGAATGAGATCTGGCATCACAATTCTTTTCTGACAGTGGAAATAAACGAAGAAACCTATCAATATAACTTTAAAGACATTCTTTGGTGGTCTGGAAATACCAGAGGGTGGGGCCGGGAAGGTAGTCCACAGTGAATGTACTACAAAAGAAATATCATGGGTCTAACAATGATTCATAGATGAATCGTTGTAACAGTTGCGAATAGACAAATTAAAATGATACAAAACAATCCTGAATTATGAGAATGCATTAAACAAATCAAGTTCCAAATCAATGTGTGCATTTCAATTATACAGCTGCAACAGTGAATATGGCATTCTTCAAATTATTATAGGAATAAATATATGAGACATTTTATATATTCAGGCATGTTTTAAGTCATAATATTTTAATTGCAAATTGATGAAACAGGGGATACCGATACGCCCAGAAGGTGGGCTTATGTTGTTTTCAATGCAGAAAGTTTCAGATAAAAAAACAAGCATTTAGAAGATTCATTTATATTTTCAACCAAGGGAGTGTAAATGCTATGACACATTAAATCTCATATTTTGAACTCAAGACACTTTGAGGAATCTGATGATGCTACTGCACCGACACACTTTATTCGAGCAAATACCCAGTATGTACCTGGCAGATACCTGGAATGCGCCGCTCCTCACCTCTGACAAGCCCCGTTGCGTTTGCCTTCCCAGCCTGGGTTCATGCCTGGCTGACGGGCGGCTGATCTGTTAAATGATAATGATTAGGATTTAATAGGCTGCAATGCTTCGCGTGTCTACCAGATGGCATAAATTCATGAATTGTAATGCAGTATATATATATATACTGTGCAGTATTGCAGCCAGCGGGAATAAAATGCTTCAATCCCTGCCTGGAAAATAACCCAATGCACTCGGGCAGAAAACAGTCACAAACCTCAATACACCCGGGTATACCCGAATTCGTGGGACTAGCCGAGCTCGAATAAAGTGTGTCGCCAGTGTATGCAGTTATTTAATTATTTAATCTATTTTACATCTTTTACTTTAAGAAACTGTCTGCATTTATTATACTGTATATTCTTGTAATGATTATTTTCTGTAACCTAAGCACGTTACTATTTTGTATGTTAAATCTAAAATGTAATAAATAATGCTAAGGTACTGATTGAAGTTTGTTGAGAGTATACATTTTCGGACACAATTTGCTACAATAGATTTTGTGTGTTAGTTACAGATGCAGCGGCCATTATTAAAACATTTCACGGAGCCGTTTTCATGAACTCTACTGTATTCCACATGGCATTCACTCGTTATTCTTCCGTGAATGCCGCCAATCACACCAGTCACACCGTGTTTACCGTTGTTGATTTCTTTGAATTTCCTGGATTCTGATTTCTATGGGTGCAGTTCTTCGCTTATCCGCCAGATGGCAAAATGAATTCCCTTTGCACTATCTAGTGGATAGTACTGTACAGTTATGTACTGTCAATTTACAGGTGTTTAAAAAACAGATAAAAACCAAGCCTACCACAGTGATCTATTGGGAATCGACCTTGGTCGTTGAAGACGCTTAAGACGTTATCAAATTTAGGCATTTCATAATAAAAAGCTCTAAAACACAATGCTGTGTGCTTTTTTCTACATTGTTATCCCTGCACAATTGCTGAATGGACACCATGTCAACTCCGTACAGTACATGTATACCAAACCTGACTGTAGTTATGCATTTTTAATATTTTCTGCAATTAATGCTGGAACAGATAAGAAGGCGACTTTAGCAGAAATATATGAATATTTCATTTCGAACTAGGATTTATTCACATTTTCCCCGAATGTTTGTGGGTGGATGCATTCGGTAAGGCAAACCTTAACTAATGAGGATTGCTTTTTTCACACTGCCCCTCCTCCGGGAGATAGAAGAGGGTATTGGTCTGTGATCCCACTTTTTGACAGTATGTTTGCTCATGGCAACTACAACAGGAGAAGTTTTGGGTTTAATCCATTTAAGATTAGTCTTTCCCGATCCAGCAATGTACCAGCACCGGCTTACAATAACGGTCCGACCGTCAGTGAAAACCTGGTGAACTACGTTCCTTGCTACCTGGCCCTGCCAGATTACCAGCAAGATTTCCAGCCTGATTCCCAACATGATTACCAGCTTCAGGAGCTTCAGCAGCTTTAATTCTCAATGACACTACAGTAGTGTATGCCTGCCATACAGTATCAATGCTTGTACTGTACTCATGCACACTACAGCGCGAAACAAAAAGAATAGCGCCAACCAACGACCAGGGTACAGTAAATACAGAGATAACGATATAAATAAAATATTACAATGTCTGTCGAGTCCTGCTGCTAGAGTCCAGGGAGGTATTTCAACTCCTCTAAAAGGCAGCTTGTGTGAAAGAAAGAAGTCCTCCAGCGCATAGGCGAAGAAATCCTGCTTCTGGTATCCAGAGAGGGAAAAATAGCCAGGCAACTACAAACTGAAGAAAGGATTAATTTATTGCAAGCTAGACATACAGTAAAAACGGACTACATGAACGCTCCTACGCGTTTCATGCCCACCATCACCTTGAATTTACACCGGATGGATTGTACGCCAAGGATGATGAGAGTGTCCCATGGAATATACAGGTAAAGAGCCGCAGTGCCTTATTATCTCCTGTACACAACGGACATTATCCTTCATATATTTACTATCTGGTTGGGTGTTTATTGAAGTGTATACAGTTGTGGATGTCATGCAGGCTCCACTAGACACTTATCCCTTCCAGTTCATTCATCTTGTCATATTGGGGACACTCCATCTTCATCTGGACATTTATTCATGATTTAATTATCTTCTACAGATGGAACTAGTTTTAATTGTTGAGCACTACACTCACCATATTCTCCTCCAGCGCATAAACTCAGTTCATCAACCCAAACAGAGATATGTGGGAAAAGATAAACACAGACAAAAAGAGGTATTGGTAAAATTATAACTACAGTAATACTAGTATCAGCTCTCAATAAACTTATAGAACTGTAGTGCTAACTAACTCAAAGCACTCAATAGACTTAGTCAGCTTCCAAACATTCAAAACCACTTCTGATTGATAAACAACACACACTTACATGTGTTGAGTCACACTGGGGATAAGGATGTAACATTCAACAGCAACCAGTGGATAACTTAAAAAAACTTTAAAAAGTTCGATGGAACTCTAATATCGCTTTTTTTAAATGTTGCTTTTTTTACTTTATACTGGCAGTATTACCAGCTTCACACTTTTAAAACTTTGCCACACTATTATTTTGGACAACACCCTGTGCACAGTACAGTACTGTAGTATGTGATCGATTCAATTAGATGTCATAACCTGAACTAAAATTTCACACAAAATTTCACAATTTTTATTGAGAAGTAGAGAATAATTGTGAGTTTTATACAAAACCTTATACAGTATGATGCTGTGTTTTCATATTCAATAAATTTTTACATTGTTATCATCACAACTGTTATTTTATCAATGATGTTGCATTTTGCAGTATAATTACAGTAGACTTGCATGTGTAATTAATTCTGCTAAGAAACCACAATAAAATTAATATTAATAACTTTTATTCTATATTACATTTTAAAACAGTTCCAAGGATTCAAGGATGCACACACATTAGACAAATATGGACTAAAGGCCTTCGAATCGTTATCCTTAACTCCGCCGGGCCATGGGAGCTTCCTTAAAAAACAAAGACACATCATCTTTGAGCCTGGGTTCTTGGCTGAGTAATTACTTTACCTGGTTTGACACGCATACGCATCACAGCATTACACCCAGACTGGCAAAGATGCACCTCCCCCATCACAAAAGCTAGCAAAAGAGCAAACATCTGCTTATCGACACCTCCCCCAGAGTGATTCATTATTTCTCAGACTTTTATTTTTGCCTGTTGAACTACAACAGTACTGTAGAGTCATGTGACCGGTTTCACATGCATGCACATGGCTGATGAATTCTTCATTGGGATTTGGCAAGAATGATAAAACTGCCAATGTGAATTTCAATTCTGAAAAAAAAAAAGCAAGAAGCTTATACAGAAATACAGTAATTACATACAGTAATGAAAACAAAAATACTTACTCTGTTGTGACTGTGGAACTCCGCTTTACACTTTTTGCATTACCATGGGCATGATAACTGACAGTGCTTTTTGCTAAAACGAGGCCGAAGAACGTAACCAGCGCTGGATCTGTAAACATCTGTGGCCTTTCTTGTACATATCCTGTATTCGCATGCTGAGATCCTTTGAAACAAGTTTCCTTGGCATCGCTGCTTTAGGAAAGAAATCAAACACAGTGGAATGCATATTCGATATGTATTCAATGTATATTCAATGTACATTGAATCAACAGAAGTAATGGTGTATTTACACAATTTTATGGACGTCGCTCGACAGGCTAAGCACTGTACACCCACTTTTAAGACCTGCAGATCGTGTCCATGCCTGCCCAAAAATTTAAATAGGGACACAGTGCATAAAAGGTGACACAAATTACATAGCCTCCCACACGCTGATCTCTATTTGAACGAGCTCTTGTCCAGATACATTATTGTGCATTCTTCCATCTGCTTCCATGGATCTTCCCCGATTCTATGGACGAAGGAACCTGTTTTCTTCTACTGTGCTGACCTCGAGAAATCGAAAGGCTGTTTCCAAACCAAAGCCAAAGGTTAATAAAGAAAAGGTTATGAAGGCTACCAAGGCAAAGAACCCTGGTCCTCACCTTTTTAACTTGGGAGGTCTTTTCATTTTGCTGCAAGAACTGGACCTACTATGGTTCTTTCCCCTCATACAGAGGTAACGGGAAGGGTTCACAGAGTAGTGTAGGACCTGCATTCATTTGGTTATACCTTGACCTTGGTATGCAGGCTTATGACGCTTTGGCCAATGGGTTTAACTAAATAACCAAGTAATTATTATTATTATTGAAGTATTTAAATTTTATACTTATTACCATATATGTTTTGTCAATTGGATGTTGCATTGGGCAGGGGTCTTTTGTTGTATACATTTGCCACGCTCAGTAGCACTCTTTTTGACATAAATATATATTCATGATGTGGTGGGTGTAGGAGTTTTAGCTAGCTGGGAATGTGTGTGTGTTAACATTATTATGTGAGGAAGAAAATGGCCAAAATCAACTTCAATCAATCTGTTTGGCCAGGCACAAGAAGTGCCCCGTACCCACCGAAGCCAAATCGGACGTCCCGGACTTTTCACTGCCATCGCCCACGACCGATTCCAAAACATTCACCCACTCTGACCCTTTGTCCACCAATGCTCATCCAGAAACCCCCAGCTTGCCTGCTCAGCACCCATCATGCCGATGCCCGTCCGGAAACCCCCAGCTTACCTGCTCAAGCACCCATCCACGTCGATGCCCACCCGGAAACCTCCATTTATCTGCTCCAGCACCCATCCACATCAATGCCCGTCCGGAAACCCCCAACTTAACTGCACAAGCACCCAGCCACGCAAATGTTCGTCCGGGTGACTCCAGATTTCCTTGCACCAGATACAGCTTGGTCGCCCACATGCTGGATGTTTTCAGTGATGTCGCTTTCACTGACAACTCAAAAAAGCAATACAGGGACCGAATGGAGGCCAAGATGGATCATTTTTTGGAGACCATGAAGAATATGGATAGGTGCATGGGTGTTCATCTGGATAAGATTAAGAGGAACATCGTGGGGCTCTATTCTTTGCTTGGCCCTGCCCCTGTATGTCCGATGCAGGAGCAGGAGGGTGGGCTAGAGGCACCTTATTCTTTTATGGAGGAACCGCATACCCATCTCCCCTGTGCACCCTCTTAATTCCTGGATTTGACCTTCACGGTGCCAACACCAAGCACACAATGGAACCCTGTACAAATAAAAAATGTAATTCTTTAAATATACTTTTTGGTTTGTTCATGTTTTTAATGTCTATACACTTACAGTAGTACTATACTTAAAGTTCTTTGGGCATTTCAATATATAAAAATGTGTAATTGAAAAACTGTACAGAATACAGTACTGCACAGTATGTACAAAATAATATTTAAATCTAGAAAATAAAAGTGATTTTTTTTTACTATCTAGCTACACTGACAGCAGTACTGTACTACTCTCTAGCAGATACTGTAGCGTCTCCGTGAGGAAATGCACTGTATCTTACTGTGCAGTAATTTAATTAGGAACTTAATGACACGCATGCTCAGAAATGTGTAGACACGCACATGCTTTTCAATCAGGTTCCAATTAAACATACACACGTGCAGAAATGTGATGACACGCATATGCGTTTCAACCAGGTTCCAATTAGACATACACGCATGCGCAGACATGTGATGACATGCATATGCATTTAAATCAGGTTCCAATTAGATATAACGCACGTGCAGAAATGTGATGACATGCATATGCATTTCAATGAGGTTCCATTTAGACATAACGCACGTGCAGAAATGTGATGATATGCATATGCGTTTCAACCAGGTTCTAATTAGACATACACGAATGCGCAGAAATGTGATGACTCGCATATGCGTTTCAATCAGGTTCCAATTAGACATACTCGCATGCGCAGAAATGTGATGACACGCATATGCGTTTCAACCAGGTTCCAATTAGACATACACGCATGCGCAGACATGTGATGACATGCATATGCATTTAAATCAGGTTCCAATTAGACATAACGCACGTGCAGAAATGTGATGACATGCATATGCATTTCAATGAGGTTCCATTTAGACATAACGCACGTGCAGAAATGTGATGATATGCATATGCATTTCAACAAGGTTCCAATTAGACAAACACACATGCGCAGAAATGTGATGACATGCATATGCGTTTCAACAAGGTTCCAATTTGACATACATGCATGCACGGAATAAATATTTTACATTTGGACGAAGAAGCGACATTGTACAGTATTTTAGTATTATTAATTTTGTTTTATTATCCTGTACAAATAGAACATTTAATTAGTTAAAAATACTTTTGTTGTGTCTGCTCATATTTTTAATCTTCTACAGTTAGAGGATTTGTGTATGGCTAAGGAGCCTCAGAAAGGGCTTCTTTCCCATGTACAGTATACAGTATGAACTCGTAAAGTTAATCTTCAAATTACAATTACACACACTTGAAGTACTGTACGGCAATATGACTGGTTGAATTGAAATTAGATTTTTAAGACAACAACTCACGATCGCCCACTTGAGTTTCACGACGGTATTGCAGACAACGCTAAAATACCATTTTCTGCACTCGATAAAAACACTAATAAACTCGCGTCTTAACGCGGTAAAGTTTGAAGAATCACGCAGCATGACCAGGGTATGCCCAGTAATACAACCCGTGAAATGCTTGGATAACGTCCGCTGCATCTGTACATATTTTGCTTAGTAAACCAGCACCAAAGACTCTGCAAGTGCATCTTGAAATCTATTTGGTGGTGGCAGGCAGTAAAGATATATATTGTGACGGATTGAGGAGGGAATATTATTCATTTGAGGCACCATGCGAATGTGAAAAGTGGATCAGATAGATAGCTTTGTGTATTAACCCTTGTCACAGATATGTCACATGCTCAAAGGAAAATGCGGTAGTATCTGACTGCTGATCCGCTTTCATTTTGTCACGACTAGAATAAGGCGAATCGTTACTTGCGTGATTTCCCTTGAAATTTACTTGTTCTCTACAATTAGTTCAAAACTGGGGTGCATAGTTTGTGTTTAATAAACCTAAACATTCATCTGTATTACAGGTGCGCCGACAAGTATTCTAAAACTTGCCTTAAACTTGCCTTTGGAAAATCTGGGGCTATCACCAACAAGATCCAGGTATATGCTGGGTACATGCTGAGTACATGCTGGGTATTTGCTGCAACATTTCAGTGACATTTCTGCAGAGACTAATGGCCCATCGGATTAACACAGCAGGGGTCCCTGGCAGTCCCATTCAGTTTGAATGGGACTGCCAGGGACCCCCGCTGTTAATCTGATGGGCCATTAGTTTGTCTGCAGAAATGTCACTGAAATGTTGCAGCAAATACCCAGCATGTACCCAGAATGTACCTGGGTTGGTGTTGGTGATTGCCCCAGATTTGTTTTAGAATACTCGTTGGCACTACAGTATTGCAGCAATTTCACTGGTTAATAGCAACTCATATTCAATGCAAGATATTGTCTTTAGTATTTTAAAGTTTTTCATTATTTGGCTGCTCTTTTTAACCTCTTTATTTCATCAGTATGTGCCACCTCACTCCTGCAGAAGTGGTACATCTGTTCATCCATCAAAATGCTGTGCTTTTTCTTTAATCGTGCAGATTGTGCAATTAATTACCTGTGGTTCTGCAATTAATAGATATCATAATGTCTTTCAAATCTCATTTGTAAACAAAGTTTTTCTAATTAATTGAAATAGTTTATTTAGTTATTTTATATGCATGTACAAAATAATTAACTCTTCATTTGTATAGGATATTTTAGTAAGCCATTTTGAAAATGGGTACTACAGATTTATGAAAATAAATAAATACTATTTAAGAAGAATTGAATAGCATTGTACATAGTGCTTTAAGCCTATTATAATTGAGGGAATTTGAAATAAAATTGCTATATACTCCTAAAGTTATTTTACTTATATATGTATAAATATATATTTTGATCAAAAGCAAAAGTGGCACATTGATCAAAAGCGATAGTGGCACAGGCACATTTTAGTGGTGGAGGTCCCTAGCTACAGTGCAGTGGGACGAAGCAGCAGTGCGGTCAATCGGAGGGAGAGCATGGTGTAGAGTGGAGGCATCAGCCTGAGGCATGAGCGAGTGGTGACTGAAGAGGTGAGTTGCAACCTGTGGGGAAGGGCTATAAGAGGGGCAGGGGCATAGGCGGTTCTGCCCTCCTGAGTGGTAGAACCTGTCCGGGGATTCAAGGATGTTGAGGGAGAGACTGGAGCTGACGGGGATTGCAAGAAAGCGCCCCACATCTGCCATTTTAAGACTGGTGGACTGAGGGGCTAGTAGGAGGTGGGAGGGTAGCTAAGGATACAGAGATGGGCAGGTTTAGAGCATCTAGGGATATTGGGGGGCAGGATAGGAAGGCAGCTCAGGAGTAGGGGTAGTATGCCTAGGGCAGGGTCCCCAGGTATAACTCAGAAGGGGAGGGGAACAATGTGAGGCCAGGCAGGTGTGGGGTCACAAGAGTTTTGCAACAAGAAGCTGGCAAAGAAAGGCAGAGCACCAACAGCATGGGCAAGGAGCAGCACTGTGGCCAAGAGGTACGGCTGCATCAGAACCAGGAAGCCTCTGGGGGGAGGGGGGTGACCAAACTCTTCAAGTGCTTGGCATAGGGTGTTCTGCTGACATGGGTGATGACAGGTAATGCAAGCATGGGTACATGTGGTATCGGGCAGCAAATATCTCTTGTATGGGTGTTAGAAGCTGGGGCATCAATGGTGGAGGTCACAGGGGGATCTGGCTATATAGTCCAGATGGCGGCAGTACCTGCTGGTGTGGATGTCAGCAAAGGGGCAGTTGGAGGAGGGGTGAGCATGGCACAGCAGCAGTTCTGCATGAGGCAAGAGCAGCAGAGCAGTTCAGGAGACAAAGGAGGGTGAGGTCAAGGTTACAGATAGCAGTTATCAGGATGCTTCATTTGTGTCACAAACCCGTTGGGGCTGCATTTGACTCAAGAAGCAAAATATAATGTGTGAAAAGGGGACTACGTAGATATTTAATCTTTTCCTGCTTATAAAGAGCACCCTAAGGCAGATGAGAAGGATGAGGTGAAGGCGAGGGCAAAAAGGCAAGCTCGCAAGTATTTTGCAAATTTGTTGCAGGTGTTTAATTAGGGAAAAGGTGCTGAGTAGTGTTTGGTGCCTTGATCTTGGGGAACTGTAAGCTTTATGTGGGCTATGCATTGTGGAAGTATGATTGGGTCTATTGACAGAGGATGGTGGTTCATAAGCAATGACTTTTGGGATTTGAAAGACATCGACTGTGGATGTTGCCTATGATACCACAGAGAATAACTCCATTTGAAGGAAGGGCAAGTTTCCTGCAGCACTCAGGGCAGTCAGCCTCAGGGTGTGTGCAGGCAGTTCAGTGTAAGGGGGGACGGGAGTGCAGTGGATGCAGGGGAGGCTATCCTTAGTAAGTGCTTCCATAAAGGGAACAGTTAGTAGGGAGCAGTCGGGGGAAAGGGGGGCAAAGAGTGAGGATGTTGTGAGTGTTGGAAAGATTGAGGTGTGGCTCACTCGCTACCCCAACATGGTTGGAGCAGGAATTTTTAGAGGGACCTTAATATCCTGAAAGAGCATCTAGAGGTGACTAGGTCAATGGTGAGAAAGGAGGTGGAGTTGGGTATGATGTCAGGACCATTCCAAGTTTTCCCAGTTGAATCTTTGAGATCATCCCCTCTGGGGGTAGTTCCTAAGAAGGAGCCAGGCTCTGAGGTTGGCATAAAGAGCATGTCTCCATCTTTGCTGATGATACTAAATTGTGTAAAATTAGAGCAGGATGTAATTTCTCTCCAGAAGGATATGGATAGACAGGAAACTTGGACGGGTAATTGGTAGATGAGGTATAATACAGATAAATGTAAGGTTATTCATTTGGGAAACAATAATAAACAGACGACTTACAAATAAAGTTGGGAAAAATTAGGTGAATCCTTGATGGAGAAGGATTTAGGAATCCTTATAGACACCAGGCTTAGTAATAGTGCCCAATGTCATGCAAAAGCAAATAAGATCTTGGGGCCTATGCTATAAGCATTCATAAGTCACTTATCGAGCATTTATCGGCCAACATGCCTACTGCGATTTTGTAAGTCTCGATAAGTGGACGATAAAGAAATGAATCGCCTGGTGAGCGGCGATAAGCCACTTATAGGCAGGTTCTGAAACTTGCGCAATTCTAGTAGCCATGATTTGCTTATCGATGCGAATTGCGGCTCTAGAATGCTGAATTTCTCCCAAAATCCTCATGCCAGGAAAAGTTGGCGTGAGGCTGGGGTGAAGTTGCTGAGAGGCGGTGAGAAAGGACTTAGAAAAAAAATGCATTTGTTCTGCATCGGAATGATGCCGGGAGTCTCCGGAGCTGATACCCATTAATATCAGCACCGAAGATCCCCGGCATGAATCCCATGCAATAAAAAGGCATTTACAGGTAACTTCATTACCTTAGCGGCTAACCGCTAAGGCAATGAAGGGGTTAACCCCTCCCGCTACCCACCCACGAAGGGCCAATACCCCTTTCACCCACCCCTACTACCCACAATAAACATTACAAATATAACATCACTAATACCCACCTCTTCTATCCCCACATGATTGATACCAGAGGCCGCGGAGGTCTGATATTAATGGGTATCAGCTCTGGAGACTCCCAGCATCAATCCGATGCAGAACAAATGCATAGTGGTTATTAACCGCTAGGGTGATTAAGGGGTTAGGGGCCATTAGATTGTATTTTTCTTGTATTCTTTCTGGCAACGGAGGATATGGATCTGGAGTATGCCCTTCATGATGGCAGAGGGGAAGTTGAACATTGTATTTACT
Source organism: Ascaphus truei (assembly GCF_040206685.1). Taxonomy (NCBI): domain Eukaryota; kingdom Metazoa; phylum Chordata; class Amphibia; order Anura; family Ascaphidae; genus Ascaphus; species Ascaphus truei. Next base: position 83,029,653 of record NC_134486.1, read on the forward strand.
TTATTTATGCTGGCTGGCTAATGTTGATTTTATAATGGGCAAATGCACTATTATCCATATGTGGATAATAGTAATTTTGCCCATTACTGTACTGGATGTGTTTGGGGGGGTTGTTGGCAGTAGAGGAGGTGGGTAGTAGGGTTGTTGTGTTTTTTGTGTTTCGTAGGTGTAGAGGTATTGGGTGAAGGGGGTCGTAGCCCCAAGGATGGATGCTTAGGCCGACCGGGGGGTAGCGGGACTGGGTTACCCCTCCATTACCATAGTGGTTCCCACTGCTATGGTAGTGAATGGGTTAACTCCTCCCGCAACCTTCTGGGCAAGCCTAATCACCCACCCTGGGACTACTACCCCCTTTATCAACCCCCTCTGCCCCAGAAATAGGCTTCTGAGATTCAAACCCTTCATTGCCTTAGCGCAGTGTTTCCCAACTCCAGTCCTCAGGGAACCCCAACAGGTCAGGACTTAAGGGCATAAATGGCCAGCAAATGGTATTTGATTATGAATACTCTAAATCTGCTGTAATTACATTTTATATTAATGTTTTAACTTAATTTTGTGTTGTATTTATTATGATGTGAATGTATCGTTCTTAAACCAGTATGAAGGAAATCTGCTACACAAGACCCCAAGCTGCAAAGCTCTATATGTGGCTTCTCAGGTTTTTATACTACTTCTTTTGATAAGCATATTATAAAGAGCTGGGGGCAGACACTTAACATAGCCAGTCACAGCTGTCTCCATCTCTAAGTCGAGTAGAATGGGTGGCAAGCTCCCCTGCAACCGCTCCCGGGTGCTCGCAGCATATTTCACCATCGATCCATAACTCCAGTTGTATGTCTTCTTCAAGCATTCTTGAATTTGCTGCTTGAAAAAAAGGACAGCACCTTAATGTATACGTTCTTATACTTGAGTAAGCTGAGCCCAAGACGGTCACTGTCGGCTCTGCTTTCAACCATTGTTGAAAGCAATACAAAAAGTGGTAAAAATACTTAGGAAATAGAATAAAATAAGAAAGCTGTGCCTGGCTCCCCCTTCTTTTCAGTTTTGAGTAGCAGTTTTAGCAGATTCAGGTAATGCAGAGGGATATAACTGATAAAGTACAGTATGTGATATGTTTTCAGGCATTCAACTGCAACTATTTTCACAAGAGCAGATTTTGATCAAAATAATACTATCTGTACACAAATACCTGCTAATCTACAATTAGCTGCAATGATATCTATTTAATTGTGTTAATTATGGGCTAAAGAAATACTGTAGCTCAGTGCTAATTTCACTACCTTTGAATGGATGAAGAGTATGAAACCCAGCGCTCACTCTCCTTGTTACTGAATCACTTTATCTCCCAGGAACTTGTTGGGCCTGCAAAACTATATATAATATATTTTGTTCTTTTATAGCATTTCTAGTTTTATGTAGTACTTTAAAGAGACATTTTGCAGACACTGTCCCTGCCCCATGGAGCTTTCAATCAATATGTTTTTGGTGCCTGAGGCACAGAGAGATAAAGTAACTTGCCCAAAGTCACAAGGAGCTGACACCAGGAATTGAACCAGGTTCCCCTGCTCAGCGGACAGTCAGTGACAGCCAGTGACTTTACTCACTGAGCTACGCCTTCTCCCATATATACAGTCCTGCATACGTTGTCAGCTCTATATAAAAAAAAACTATAAAATAAAAATATATTGTTTAGCTAAGAGATATTTTTTAGAGAGGTTTAATCTTAGTGTATATTTGGATTCTTCCCCATCCTACTGCAATACGACAGAAACCATAAGAGGAAAAAAATGATAACGGCTCTTCTAATACACACACACCTCATTAGGCTTGTGAAACAGTTTTCGTTCTTTCGTTAGAGCAGCTGTAGGAATATTACTTGTTGTTGCTCTTTCTCTGTATAATTGTATATAGATAAGAGTCTGTATAATCTTACTTTCAGCTTGGAGATGTATGTATGCAATCTTATTTTCTCATTTCCTTGACGGCTGTTTAAAGAGGTATGCATATGAAAAATGTTACTCCTGTGGATTATGGAAAGTCATGTGAAGTGCAGAGTGCTTTTTATTATCTGGTCATGAACTTCTCACATTTATTTCTCACATGATGATACGCTTGTTATAGATTAAGTGGAACCTCTGTGAATGTGCAGCTGTACCATCAGTCGCTCAAGAAGCAGCAGAAATGCCTGATCTAAAAGGAGACAATATTTAAAGAAGCTGCAACGTGTCATTTTATCTGTTTTCTGTCTCATTTTCAGCCCCTATCAATCTAATTGTGGTTTCGCCTTTATTCTTGGTCATAAATGATGAACCCTTAATTATGACTTGCTGCCTGTTTTTAAAATTGATTTATCCCTATAATGGGGAAAAGAGTCAAAATAAAGGGATCTTTCTGAAATGGTAAATGCATCATTTACTGCGAAGTGAACATAAAATTAAAAGATAACAATGTTTTGTCTTATACTTGCTGACTTGTGAATTACTCAAATAGATTACTGAAACTAATAATCTTGTACTGGTGCTGTAGTTCCATTGACTATATAATTAGTTTTTTTTACGACTAGAAGTCACTTCTGCAAATAAAACACTCTAGTAAAGCAATCAATGTACACATCAACATTATTTCACACATCTTCAGGTACTGTAGCTTTAGAGACATTGGCTGCTTAGCTCCTGAAAAAGAATGTGAACACATAGAATACACGAGGGTTACGCTAAGGTCAAGTACAACACTGTACTGTTTATGATATGATTCTGCATATTGAATTAGACTTCAATTTCTATATGCAAGTGCTGATATATAATACATTGCATGTTATTATAATTTGCTAATTAAATCTTGCAATTCCAAATGCTGTTGGACATGCTTCTTCATCCAGTAACTTTCTAAAAATATGCAGTGTGCACAATTACTGTCAATGTTTGGGGGGAAAAAAGAGAAACTTACAAAGTTTACAAAAAATACTTTTGGAAATTATGTATGCACAGTATAACAAACCACCTAGCACTTTCCGGAGGTAAAAAAATATATAGAACACACCTACACATTGAATAATGCACATGAGCTATCTGGTGCTAATTGAGATACAGTATGCAAAGAATATTCGGATGGGTTAAGTTAGCATGTGAACTAGTTTTATATATAGGTATCCCGTCACGTATTATATAAAGGAGTGTTTGGGAAGGTGTATATACTGTATGTAAGTATATACACATTACAAATATATGACACTCTCTCTTGCACCATCAGTCACCATGTTATTTGAAGCTAACCCAAGGTTGTGCAAACTTAACATTGTGTTAAGCCTATGCTAATTAATATATAGTGGTCATTGTTTTTGTATATAAATAGCTTTGTGGATATGCATTAACCTCAGGGACAATAATGCCGGTTACTGATTTTGATAATGACCTGTTATGAGCCCTAATTTAACGACCCTTTGTGGATCTGGCATGTTTTTTTTTTCAATTGATTACTTTACCGCACCCTTCATCTACACCATGTTCAGGAAAAAAGAGACCCTTTCGTTTTTGATGATATCTTATATATTTCTCACTCAATCCCTATGAAAATGTTCACCATTGTAGGTCTTTTATGCAAATTACCAGTATATAAAATGTACAATGTAAACAATCAACTGATGTTAAAAAAATTAATGTCACTGTTTTATGCAAACAAGTACCAGCTACACTGTGGTAGGTTCATGCTCATTAAAAACGAGAAACAGGAGTTTTTCCTTCATAGCTCGTAAATGTATTAAAATGTTGTAATTAATCTGAAACACTAAAATTACTTACATTAAATTAACTTACATTAAAAAGTTTGAGTTCACTGTATGGTTCAAAGTATGTGTTCACAATGTCCTCCTTCTGCTGAAACGCACACCTGAAAACGAGAGCACCACTGTCTAATTGCAGAATCGATAACGCTTTGATCCAGTTGCTCCTGAATGATACGCTTTTTGATGAATTTATTTTTTCAGTCCTCCTTTATTAAGAACCATTTTATGTAAGCGTTTTGTACCATAATTCTTGTTCTGTCTCAAGCACTTTATAACGTGCTTATCTTCTTCACTGAAATAACATTTTTCTCTTGATGAGGTCATCATGCAGTCACAAATTCCAAAGAATATTTATTAGAGCATCAAATCATTTTTAAATCTACTGTGGCAGACCTATAATTGTTAACATTTTCATAGAAAGTTTGTGATTTTTTTGACAAGATATGATGAAAAATAAAAGGGGTCCCTTTTTTTTTAACACAGTTTACATTCAAACATTATCAGAACACTCTTTCTTCAATGGTCCTACCAAATAGTAACACTGCGTTCACGAGCCCTATCTGTCTACATTGTGTATTAAAGATGATTACTACTGATATAGAGGGGAGGGAGTAGAAATCGCAAAGGAATCCAGTAAATCTATGGCATATCTAGAGTAGTGATACTGAAGATACTAAACAGACATAATGTAAGGCCGCGGGCATGGTCAGCGCTTAGCTGCTGAGCCGCGCTGAGCCGCGCTCACGCTTGCCAGTGAGCCCCTGCAGCCGCAATGAGAGCAGCCTTAGCAGGGGCTCGAGCACGCTTCCGCAGGCGTGCGGAGGCGTAGCATTTACATTTTTTTAGTTTGCGCGCTGAAGGGAGCGGAGGGCTGGTCACGTGAGCGGTTCGCCCAATGAGGGCGAACCAGCTCCGTGACGTCACTGGCCCGCCCCCAGACGGCGCACGTAGTAAGGCCAGGAAAAGCACCCGCTTTCCCTCAGCCTCCACGCGCCTCCGCACGGCTGGAGTCTCTATGGACTCAGCCTTAGAGTGGAAATCTCCTGGTGCTGCAACTGTAAGGGGGTTATTCATTAAAGCGAAATAGGGCTGATGGGCATTACCACTCAAACTCCAATTGACTTGAATGGATGTTTCTGAGCGGTAGTGCTGATCACACTTTAATAAATAACTACCCCAAAAGCCCTTATTCAATATGCAGTGAAGCCTCTTCACTGTGATGAGAAGAATCTAGTTAATGATTTGAATGGAGCTGAAGACAGGACAGGGAAGCGGCTTTGCAGCGTGAACATCAGCATATGTTTTCAATGAAGATATTTGATACTGATGCAATATTACATTTCAAAAGCACCACCGAATTATTCAGAGATATAACATTCTGATCTGTAAGCCATATTAGGAAATATTTGCATGTGAATACCAAGTTCCAATATTATAAGATACATTTTAGCGAATTAGATACATTTCTTACAAAATAACAAGAGACAAGGTTAGAGACTCATATTTCCCACAGGATAAGGGAGTTCTACATTTAAATCAATTGCCCTTACTAAAATGATATCAGTAATCCACTTTTACATAACATCATTCAGCAGTACCACTTAGCTAGTAACTTTTTTATTCTAGAAATGGTCTTCACCGTTTTAATCACATATCTCATTATATTACACATCTTAGGCTTGGTCCCCACTGGCTGCTGCAGCGCTCGCTGTGGCGGGCGCTCCGGGGACAAGAGCCCCCCCTCAATGGTGCCGGGCCCGCTGCAAGGGGTGGCCGCCGCGCTGAGCCAACAGTTTTTCAGGGATACATGAAATTGAGTTCAGACCTAGCGATGGAGCGCTAGGCCACGCCCCCTGGCCGTTCAGCCAATGAGGGCCAACCTGCCGGGTGACGTAATGGCCACGCCCTGTCACTCCCCCATCACGCCCCCCCCCGTCTTTCCCCCTGCAGCTCACTGCAGATAGGGGAACTCGGCTGCACGCGCCACCAGCCTCGCAGGCGTGCGTGCAGCGCAGGCAGCGTGGCCACAGCCTTAGGCCAAGGATATAGTAGGCGCTTGCGATGGAGCGCATGACATCGCATGCACCTGTCAGCCAATCGATTTGTGGCCTGTGAGCCACAGCGAAGGGGTGGCAGAGGAGTGGCCGTGACATCATGTGAGTGGTTTGCCCTCATTGGCTGACCCACGCACGTGACCCAGCCATCGCACGACCAAATCACATTTTTTTTGTCGGCTGAAAAATCTGCCACTCCGTTTTGCTTCCTCGTCTGTGCGCTCGCATGCACTATGGCTGGCCCCATAGATCCCCTGCATTTTGTTACAGCTATGCGCCATCGCATGCACTGGCATTCGCACCATAGCCACAACCTTAAGCAGCTTCAGTTTGGAAGAAAAATTTGGCATTCGTGCAGCAGACTTTCTTGATTTACTAAAGAAAAAGAAGCACTAGCACCTAACTATTAATATAAAGTAATAACGTACATAGATAAAGTAATAACGTAATAACAAAATAAAGTAATAACGTACTCATGGGTACTGAGAGAAAGAATCCCCTAAATAGTGCACAGCAATGATTTATGAAATTAGTTTAAAAATAAATTTTTATTTAGTATAATCTTTGTAAAGAAAGGCATAGAGAAAGAAAAATGTTTAAAATCAATCAAGGAGAACACCAAATAGGTGTGTAGGTATCACAGCCCTGTTGAGGCACAGGGCACTTAGCCAAAATGCAGTTGGTTAGTGAAGTGGAGAACTAAATAGTTACTAAATGTATACTGTGCGGCAGACACATGTAACTAAATATATTAATTAAGTCTCTAGTCCACTGCGCCTCGCTCAGTGATATTTAAAAGGTAACAACAGATTGCAACATTAGTTTGGCATAATGTATAGTGTGTGGTGTTGCAAAGGGAAAGTTACAAGCCAGAACAGTTTAATAGGCTTATTACCTGGATACTAATAGTAAGATGCCAAATCCTGATGGATTACGTAGGATAGTTTTGTTCTCAGATATCTAATGAAAAATTAGTTGACCCATAAAAAAAAGATGGAGTCTCCGACCATATGCAGCTCTGTCGGTAGGGACTTCTGTCAGGGGTAGCCCACAAAACGTTTGCAGACCTTCTATGACTGATCTTATATAGTGAATCCAGGACAAGGTTCATTAGTCCCCAAAACAAGCGATATCCCCGAGAAAATGCACCACTGTCTATAAGTGCTGCTGTCGGTGATGTTTTTGGCGTAAGGAAGTGTTAGGACAGGCAACATAATTTAATAATCTCCCATCTGCTCCCACTGATTGCAACGGCTAGTGCACGGTCTGGTGATCTCCCCTCTGCGTATTGTTGCCAGGGAGAAGGAAAATAACCCACTCTAATATGGTAGGTGTGTGTCACTCGCTAGTTTATTACGACAGCTAAGTGCATCAATTAGTGGTTATAACGGGCTGATATCACGGAGATAGCAGGTAAGTACCGCAACATCAATGTAAACAAGTTTTTCCTTGCTCCGTTTCTGACATAAAGTTTGTGTGGGTCTAAATGTCCTGCTGTCTAGTATATCTGTGTTTGAGAACTGAACACTGTTTGCTTGCTGCCAAAGTACAGTATTTTATTTATACATGTAACGGGTATTCCACCCCACCCAATCTCATATGTAGTGTGGGTGAGTAGAACATGTAGTGTTACCGGTGTGGTGCGTATACCTGCAGGCTCACAGGAGGTCTGAGCCTCCACTAATGAGAGCCTGGGGTGAATCCTCTGGAACGGATCTTCGTTTACAGCGCCTCCACCTATGTAGGATTCTATGGAAATGTAGAATGACCCTACATAGGAACCCAATCAGAAACCACACACACAGTGATTATAATAACTAAGGGCTTTACTACGAACATAGAGAATATCATAATCATTTACATAACCTCATAACCTGTGTCCCTCTCACGAGGAGACACTACCCGTGACGTCTCGCAGGACGTTTCCCCAACACTAGGTGATCCCACCGTGTCCAGTGAAACCCCCACACCCAATGTCCCGTACTCCTACGGAGATAGTCAATGGGTGACTGCGCAGTCACTAAAACCTCTAGGCCTGTTGGTGCACATGTGTTGGTATAATACCTGCCGAGCACTCCGGTGCTCGGGTCCGCAACAGTCTTCTCAAAGGGTCAATCGGCGAGGACTCCTCCAACTGAACTCCTGCACTTGTGAACCGCTAGGGCGGTCCCTTCGGGAACACCGTCTCTGTGGACCCCAACGTGGGTCCAACCGCTTTCCGGGAACAGCAACCGCCGCTCTTTCCCTATCTATCTAACGGGCAGTAACTTGACAGGAACCATAACCTAGGGCCTGTCCCTGATGTACAGTACCGCAACCTGAGGTGACTTGGGGGAAACTCCTAGGGCCTGCGGGGTTAATAACCTGCCCCACTCTCCTAGCTACCCAAGTCCCTAATCCTCCCTATAACTAGCTACTCGCTACTTCTAACAGCCTGCAGCAGACACACAGTTCTCACCGTCCGCCTGCAGACATTCACACACGCTGCACACACTGCGCCCAGCACATGCAACGTCAACACACAACACCAACCGTACACAGCACCCTGGAACCCGCAGTAAATACCCACTGCTCACACTGTGCCTATTTGCCAGTGCGCACAGCACTACCCGCTGTGGCACTGCCAAACCTGCACCTTACACACACTAAGGGTGACCTCCCTATCTAGGGCCGTCCCTTATCATTTACCCACTAACCTGGTATCTGTATCTCGAGTACCGTGTGGTAGGACCTCTGACTGCACACCTCTTGTTAGACTGAAGCAGGCAGTATTATTAACCAACGTATATTTCACCATTAGATTTCATGGCTTCTTCCGGGGTGGGCATTACTAGCATCACTGACCGCCCCGTACTGTTTGGGTTGCCTCGGCAACCACGGGACTCTTTCTGCATACTGCTGTGGATAGCCATATTGCTTCCTATGTTTGATGCCTAAGTCAGAACATACAGAGATATGATGTCTATGCCGATATGGAATAATACAGTTTTATTAAAACTATTTTAAATAAAAAAATATTTATTTTCACTCACAAACGTCTCTCGTGTTTTGTTCATTTTAAATACACGGCTTTTCAGCACACGGATAATTCCTGCTCCTCCTCTGGTTGTTCCCGTTACCGGAGTTCATGGGATTCGGCAGGGTGTCCTCCCCTGCCCTCTGGAATCCAATGAGATCCGCCCCAATGGGCTGAAATGGTGGAACTCTCCGCTTCACTACTCCACTTAACCCTAAGCGGGTGGTAGCATGGAACGGGTTAGATAGATGGGAATATCCCTTCACGAGAATTCAAGTCCATGGCGGAGCTTTCACAAGTGCTGTGCAGAGTAATCACATTAGTATGTGGTGCTTAGCGAAACACCTACGATGGTATCGGCTGGATAACCCAACAAGTTTCGCTACTAGCTTCCTGAGGAGTAATCTTAAAAAATGTAAAAACAATAGAATGTGCATTTACAGTGTGCATTCAGATAAAATGCACAGAATACCAAGGCTCAACAGCCTTCCACACCACAGCCCAGATATCTCACCATTGCTGGCGCACACAATCCCACAGTCCCATATAGAAGCAGTTTGAGCACAAACCTACTGGAAGCATCAACAGACCAGACGTGACATCACAAGGTCCTGTCGCCGGCAGTGGTGAAATCTCTGGGCTGCGTTGCGGAAGGCTGCTGAGCCTTGGTATAACGTGCATTTTATCTGAATGCACACTGTAAGTGCTCATTCTATTCTTTTTAAACTTTTTACTGATAAAGAACCCATGCTCTCTACACTATTTGTGGAAATATGTTTCCTTTAAATCTCTGAGGTATCATCTGCAAAGCTAAAGAAGGGGATCTTTCACTTTCCCAACCCAATGTGAAAATGCTGTTTCCTTAGGTAAAGAATGTGAGTGTATTTATCCCATTGACACCTCACCTTATCTTTATCTGGAAGATTTCAAACTATATTCCCCCTCCTTGTTACTTCCAGTTTTCCGGTTTACAAACATTACAGCCTGTACCTCCAATCTGAATGCAACACTACAGTTCCTTATAGTGCAGGGACTAACTCATTATTATATCATTTGAAATTAAACAATTAGATATATTGGTAGATTACGTCATATGTTATTATTTTATATTATTACGTGAGACTGATTACAAAAACTTAATTATTAAATATTTTCAAACAACCTTTCTTTAAAAACTAACAGCAGAAAATGCCTGAATAACTATTAATTCAAATCACTAAAAAAAACAACACAGAGTATGTGACATACTTTTTTTTAATCAGGTATGGGTAGGAACCAGATTATCTGTCTGTAGGTGATAGATTACAGCAATAATAAATTTGCTTTAAGACACCAGATCAATTTTTAATTAAGACAAGAATTATTGTTGCAGAAAGATAAAATGACCCATGAGGAGATGCCTTAATTTTCCACCAATCAAATTATAGCTTTTCTAAGTAAGATGTAATGAGATCCATGGAATAACCAGGTTTCACATTCAACCTAATTGCCCATGTTCCTTGTCATGTAGCAGTGCTGCAGTAGTAAGGGGACTTTGAATTTACCCAGAAGAAAATGTAATTAGTTTTTCCATAAGGCTGTACATGAAACAAAAGCAATGACATTTGTCGTTTCCATCTATCAAGACTGTCTCAAAGGTATGTGCTCTCACAGACCACATGAAATAGTGTTTTGTGAATGTCATGATTCCTTTCAAATAGATTTGAAAAAGCTGGGAATCTGCTAAACCCCTTCTGAGTAATGGCTGTAATAAAACAGAGTATTTTTATATTTTATGAAGAGAATGCAGTACAGAAGTATTTCTCATGCTTCAAGTTAAGATGCGCAAATTATATGTGTATGCCAGTGTAGTTACGGGACTTTCGCTGTTTTGCAATCATCAAACTCGTTTATCAATTGTTTGGCTGACATTGGTTTAATTAAAAGTCATTCAGTCTACATAACTTTGTGAAATTCATTAGAAAATCTCTGTAATGTAATGTCATTTGTGCCTGTAAATAATAATAGTGCTGCCTGTGTTACTGCCCTCATAGTCACAGTGGGGCTGCATAACATAAGTTATTTTATTGGAGGGCGAACTCTGTAAGAGCATCTCCCAAAATATTGAAAGGGTACAGAGGGAAGAGTTTTTTTTTTTAACTAAAAAGGGGGGACATCAGCCTTTAAATATTGTCAGAGAGTCTCTGTGTAAAATGCCAGAATTCCCTTGTGCTTGTTTGTTTTTCTTACAGCTAATACAGTAAATCTTTATTTATGGTAGAAATTGTGTGCGTGTGTGTGGGGGGGGGGGGGGAGGTGGTGACTGGAAGTTTGTATAATCCTGAGTAGTTTGCAGAGAATAATTCTCATCTGAATTTGAAATACTGTAGGGAGGTTCCCACTTTTAATTTGGGGTTTGCCCAAATTACTATTTAATGTGGATGGCGATAGGGGTTGTTGCGATGTAGTTTTACTAAACATATGCATAGCATATTGATAAAAAGTGTATGCAATGGCTAATTCAGGAACTCACATTTACATGCAGCTGAATGTGTTTGTTAAAGATGTGATTACGGCAAAAAAATTACCTATTTTTGCCAAGTTAAAACTTTCAAACTGTTTCAAGTGTTTGTGAGGAATTCGCCTCCCAAAAATGTCAAAGCTATACTTTAGAATGATCATTGAATTTTGCCAGAGAGAGGGCCCTATTCAGTAAACTTCGATAAGTGACTTATCAACCGTTTTGAGCACTTTTCTAGCGAGTATGCAAGTGTAGCTGTTCAGAAAGCTTTGATAATAGGCCTAACTCGCTAGAAAACTGCTTCTACCTGATCTGTAGCACCCTCGCAATGTGAAAACGAGCAGTAGCTCCACAAGTGCTCAAACGCACATTTTTTTTAAATATCGAGCTAAACAGGGAGCTGTGAGATGCACACTGCGGCTGCATCTCATAGGTTCTGATCTCACACCCACCACCTGAAGGGCAGCTTCATTACCTTAGCAGCTAACTGCTAAGGCAGGGGTGCGCAAAACTTTTGCCTTGGGCCCCCCTGCCTGCTCTCCCCCACTGCTCTCGTACCCCTTACCTATTCTTAAGCGTCAAATAACACAGCGGGGGCTGTCAAATAACACAGCGGGGGCATGCGATTTCACGTCACCCCGCAGCATCATTTGATGCTTCGTTGCCATGATGATTGCAAGTCTGGTGGGGGAGTATTTTGTGTGAAGAGGGGAGGGAGAGGGGATTGAGTGTAGGTGAGATTGAGTGTGAGGATGGGGGATTGAGTGTAAAGGGATTTATGTGATGGTATTTAATGTGACGAGGGGAGGAGAATAAAGTGTGATGAAGAAGTGGGATTTGAGAGGGGGTTGGTTGAAGGAGAGGAGGGGGCATTTAGTGAGAGATCAGGAAGGGGGGACAGTGAGTGTGCAAGAGAGGTACTGTAAGAGAGGGAAGATGGCAGGTGGAAGAGTGGGGGGGGAGTGAGTGAGAGGGGAGATGAGTGAGGAGGGGGACTAAGTGGGAGAGGGGAGTATGAATGAGAGAGGGAGGAGGAGAATGGTATGAGAGGGGGTTAGCAAAAGATGGGGAAGTGAGTGATCAAGAGAGGGTTAGGGGGTGTAAGACAGGGGTGGGGAGTGGGCAGGAAATGATAGAGGGGGACAAAGAGTGAGACACAGAGTGAAAGACAGAGGGGTGAGATATACATAAAAAACAGGCGGTTTGAGCACTCTGGGTCCTGTAGTGCTGGAACGTCCAGTGATAGGAAGCAAACTGATTGGTGTTTTCCCCAACAGTGTCACTGTGGAGCCTGCATATGAGTGTCATAGCATTTCTACGCATGCATGTCACTATTGAACCTGGTTGAAACGCATTTTGATTTATTGTGTATTTATATTTTTCAAAAGAAATGATAATTATGGGCTTACTGGCCAGTATTTAATTTACTGTTGCTACCCACAGAAGATGAGGTGGACCAGGAGACCGGAGATAAGGATGGCCTTCATCCTGAGGTTACAGTACAGTACTGTATGTACAGTACTACTGTAAGTATACAGTTGTCAGATGCTAGTCTGCAGTACCCATGCAAATCCACCGGGACTGCTGCTGCTCTTTCTAGCTCTTTCAGAGAACCTTCCTGACTTTGACACCTTACCCTTTGCACCTGTCCCTTGCCTGCAGCCAGACCTATATAAACCTTCCTTTCCTGTTCTTCCCTTGCCTGTTTATACTGGTTCCACCAGCACCTGCTAGGTTCCTGTATTTGCTGCTGCTTCCTTTGCTGCTGTTACTATTACTGTTGCCATGTTCCTCAGTTCCAGTCCTGTTCCCGAGTCCCAGTCCTGTTCCTGTCTCCTCGTTGCTGACCTTTGCTTGTGACCCGACAATGCTATCTGCCGCCTGCCTCTGACCTCTGCTTGTGACCCCGACCATGCTGTCTGCCTCCTGCCTCCGACCTCTGCTTGTAACCCCGACCATGCTACCTGCCTTCTGTTTCCGACCTCTGTCTGTGACCCCGACCCCACTCCCTGCTGTTCCTGTCATTCGGATGTACTCCAGGCAGAGATCAACCCTTGGCTAAATAAACAGGAAAAGATGGAACAGCCAGAACAGACCTGACCCAGGCACAGCCGATTATTGACTTGCAATGTGCCATGCTTGGCTTCAAAAGAACAACAAGGACATGTTTACAACCATCTTGGTCACGTAGAAGAACGTGCTGCCATTTGGAAGAACGAGCTGTCTCCGCAGAAGCTGAAGTACATGAACTACGTGCAGCTATAATCACTGTGCCTATTCAAAACACTGTGCCTGTGCAAACCACGCCCTGTGTACCCCTTCCAGAAAGATTTGGGGGGAAAAAACAATCATTCCAGGGTTTCCTCAATCAATGCAGACTTCTGTTTAAGCTACAGCCCACCATCAATACAAAGGAGATTATAGGTGGCACACCACTGCTTTAAAGAAAAAAATCACCCTGCTCAAAGATGAGGCTCTTGCTTGGGTCTCCCCTATGCTAGAACAGGAAAGCCCCCAACTAAGGGATCTGGAAGAATTCATTGAAGCCATGAGCCTGATTTTTGATGACCCAAACCATGGTGTGACCGCTGAGGCAACTTGGAACAACCTTCGTCAAGGAAGACCCTCGGTAGCTTTGTAGGCCGCTGAGTTCCACATATGGGTTACTAATACCGAGTGGAATGAGGCTGCTCAGAGATATCACTTTCGTCAGGGCCACTCTGAGCAAATTAAATACGAACTGGCCCGGGTGGTGCCACTGGAGGAGTTTGAGCAATTTGTCCATTTGAGCATTTAAATTGATCAAAGGTTTACTGAGAGAAGATTCGAGAGGCTGGGGTTTATGCCAAACAACCCCGGGTTAGGACGCTAGAACCCCAAGATGTCCCAGGGAAACTGAGGTCAAGCTGATGCAAGTAAACACATTGCGAGGACCTATCTCTCCTAGAGAAAGGAACAGACGCCGTTCAGAAGATCTCTGTTTATATTGCGGTAATGAGGGACACTATCTCGCTGATTGCCCGAATAAGTCCAGGCAGTCCTCTTTTCAGAGCCCTAGGAGAAATCAGTTGCATGCCATTTTGAGACTTTTCGCTCTGCCTCTCAAAGTAAAAGTAACACTCCTTCTCCACATCCACACCTCCTGGTCCCTATTATAATCGAGGAGGGAACACATCGTTTTCAACCACAGTAATGGTCAACTCAGGGGCAGCAGGGAATTTCATGGACATTGTGTTTGCCAAGACCCATTCAGTACCCTTTATTGCCAAGGTATCGCCAGAAAGGATAGAAGTCGTTGACAGTTCTCCTTTGAGCTCTGAACCTGTTACCCATGAAACAAGAAATTTAACAGTAATCATGGATCCCAATCATCAAGAGAAGAGGTATGGGAATACATAAGAACTCTTCTTCCCAAGAAAGTCTACTGCCAACTCCATACTCAGAGTTTGTGGATGTGTGTAACAAGAAGAACTTTCTATTCGTACCAAATGTCAACAGCTGAAAGAAATTATGACATCGGAAACAAGGACATTTTGGCGATAAAGGTTGCATTCACAGAGGGAGACATTTACTTGAGGGGGCTAATCACCCTGTTACCGTCTTTACGGATCACAGGAACTTAGAAATCATTCGATCTGCAAAGAGACTGTCTGCGCGACAAGCTAGATGTGCTCTATTCTTCGCATGATTTCAGTTCCACATCTCATACCGCCCCGGCTCCAAGAATGTGAAGGCTGATGCCTTGTCACAGTTATTGCTTAGTCCATGATCAGATAAAGAAACTATTCTACCAAAGAAACATTTTCTGGGCATTACATTTTCCGCCGATCTCCTCGCATGACTTAAGGGAGTCCACTCAAATGACTCTTTTCTTAATAAACCTCCACCGGAATCTGAACTATTTCTTTTTGATGGTCTGTGGAACTGTAAGGACCGTCTGTTCGTCCATAAGGTGGTAAGATTAGAAGTGCTCCAATTAATGCATGACTCCTGACCTGTTGGTCACCCAGGTTTCCTCAAGACACAGGCACTGTTGTCATGCTCTTTTTGGCGGCCCAAATTATCCCAATATGTTAAAGACTAATATGGCTCTATGCAGTAAGCACCAAAAAGGCTTTTTTCGCCATTTTCTCGCCAATATTGCCTTCCAGATTCACTACGCCGATAAGGTCGAAAAATCAGCATTTTTTTCCCGAAAAAAACTTTTCGGCAGCCGGGTGCCAATAAGCCACTTTTCGCCACTTATCCGCACTTTCTGAAACCGGCTGAATTCTAGTAGCCCCGATCAGCTTTTCGCTGCTGATCGGCACTCTGGAATTGAGATTTTAACGCCAATCCAGCCCGCCAACTAAAGTTGGCAAATTGGCTTTAGTAGACCATGTGACAGAGGCTTTGGGGAGAACGGATGAGAACGGATGCTCCCTCAAAGCCTGTCACATGGTACTAGAGCCAATCACAGTTGGGATGTATTTCCCACGCTCTGATTGGCTACCGTACCATGTGAGGCCGGCCATTTTTATTTTCATGACGTCGTCTTAAAGGCAATTGAAGCACAGCCATTCAGATTGGCTGGCGTCATTGCCTTTAAATGACGTCATCAATTTTTTTCCCCCCTCCAAATCACATGGTTTTCACGGCCCAATCAGGGGCGTGGGAACCATATGACGATAATGTGACGTCATAGGCCTATAAAAGCCTATGTCGTCTCATTTTGAAGGCAGATGCCGAGGAGGACGGACCTCCGGAAGGAAGAAAAGGACCGGGGCGTGGCAGAAGACGGTAAGAAGACCCCCAGAAAAACAAGAAAAAAGACGGAAGAACACAGCTGAAGATCCCGTTGACGTTTTGGATTAAAAAAAATAGTCTTGGTTTATTTTTTTATGGTTTGTTATTTTACGGCTTCCTGTTGCTGTGTGTGGATTGGTTGGAGAGCTTGGTGTTCAACGGGAGTCGGTGAGTGGGGCAGCTAATGGTAAGTGAACAAAATAAATGTAATTTTTTTTAACTTTAACTGTTTTTTGTCATGTATTATATTTGATACAATTTTTTTCCATTCTCATTTCTTGCCACTGTATTGTATGTATGTATGTATGTCTCTATCGATATATACATACAGGGTAAGAAATGATTTGTTTGGAAATGCTTGTTTTGAACTATTTCAATGTATTTTGATATGCTGCTATTCTTAAATGTGTGTAATGTCATTTTTAATTAGATAGATGTAGTTTTGGGTGTTCTATGCTGTACTGTAGGTCAGGGTGAGGCTTGTTTTGTTATAGTGTGTTTTTTTGGTACTACTATTTAGTCAGATGTTTACTTTTTGGGAGAATGGCTTTGTTTTACGATTAAAAGAGTTAATTGTGTAATTGATTTGGATCGTATTTTAATTGTTTTAGGATTTCACTAATTAATGGTAATTTATTTAGTTTGGCTTGCTTGGTTGAAATAGTATACTTGTTTGGATTTGATTGTATTTTCTTTTGAATATTTTATTGTTAACATTGATTGCCAGAGTGTACTGTACATGGTGCACAGATTTTATGCATCATGTATACAATGTCAATTCAATGTTTTGATTGGCATTTAATGCTTTTGATTGGCAGATGACAATGATTCTATTAGGAAATAGGATTTTGTTTTACTGTGGCAGATATGGAGAAGTGGTATTTCTATTTATGCTTGTTTTAGTTAACCTTAAACATTTCTTTGTATATTGGTTCATCATGTGTATATATATATATATATATATATATATATATATATATATATATATATATATATATATATATATATATATATATATATATCTCTAGATATAGATATAGATATATGCATGATGAAGCCACTGTACAAATGAATGGGTGAAGGGTGGGTATCGGGCCAGGGTGGCTTAACCCCTTAATTACCTTTGCGGTTATTATCTGATAAGGTGATTAAGGGGTTAATTGATATCACAATGTAATTGCAATGTATTGGCTATGTATTTTGTTGGCAACGGAGGACACGGATTTTGCTGTCGAGGGGGATTCATATTGATGAGGTCAGTAGAACTTTATTTATTTTATTATGCTAATTAATGTGTTTAATAATGGGCAAATAATCTATTATCCCATCTGGATAATAGTTATTTTGCACATTATTGTACTGTATGTGTTGGGGGGAGGGGGATTGATGTTATTAATGTATAGGACATGTTTATTTATTTTTACATACAGGGTTGTTTCCTCAGGTCTGCAGGAGACCTATGGAGACCACCGGAGGTCTCCTCGGACTTCTCACGGGTAAACGGCTGCCGGGTCCACGGGGGACACCTGCGGGGAAGAACCGGTGGCCCCACATCTGTGGGGGCACCGTGGACCTGTGGGGACCACCCGAGGGCCCCCAGACCCCTGTGTGAAGCACCCGAAGCCCCTCAGACACCTGTGGGTCTGACTCGGGGCCCAACAGACAGCCGCGGGCCTACCCGTGGGGACCCCATTGTGGCCCATGGTGACCCGCGGAGACCACCTTGTGGACCAAGTGCCTGGCGGGGACCACCCGCAGCCCTCCAGACCCTGTTTGAAACCAGGTGCTGGGCTACTGTAGGGCTGTAAGGTGACCTGTCAGGCCCACCGGGCACTCCCGTGGCCCTGGGGTAATAACCCTGTATGTAAAATAATAAATCATGTATTTATGGGGGAGCACAGGGGGTGAGTTATGAATGTAATAAATATAATTATGTTTATTGTGGGGCTGTGTATTGTTTTTATTGTATGTACTGGGGTTGGGGGAAGGGGGTATTGGTCCCAAGGGTATGTGAGTAGGCCTCCCGGCTGGGTAGTGTGTGAGAGTGGTTAGGCATCACGGGGTGGGCGGGGTAGTGGGGGAGAGAATTTAGGCCTCCTGAGTGGTGGGTGAGGGTGGGTTAACCCCTTAATGACTGTAGCGGTTAATAACCGCTATGGTGATTAAGGGGTTATGGGACATTACATTGGCTGTTTTTATTCTTGTTTATGATTTGCAGCATCGGAGGGGGCATGGACGGTGATGAAGATGAGGATGGCCTTCATCGTTGCAGCCGGACATGGGTGAGTGCAATATGTATTTAATGTATTTATTGTTCTTTGTGTATTTAAAATGGGCACATTCACTATTATCCATATGTGGATAATAGTAATTTTGCACATTAATGTACTGTATGTGTTAGGGAGGGTCTTTTTATTGTAAAGTATTTGTGTTGTTGGTTTTTTTTAGGGGGGGGCACAGAATTGGTACTGCAGACCTGCGGGGAAAACCCGAGGGCCAACGCCGGCCTGTAGTATCATTGCTGTGCATCCCAAAAATGTGATATATGTAATGGGGGTATAAGGGTTGTTGGGGGCACAGGCGGTGTATGTTGTTTATTGCAATGTTTATTGGGGGCAAATGTCCCCAATAAACATGCTATTATGCCTTAACCCCTTCATTGCCTTAGCGGCTATCCGCTATGGTAATGAAGCAGCATTAAAGTATTTTAATAATATTGTGCGGGAGCAGGGGGTCCCCTTAGCTGAACAGCATTGATTTGTGGCTCAGGGACCCCCTGCTTCCCGAGTTACAGGCCCCGGTATGGGGGATCAGAGGCCAATGTCGCCGCCATCTTTATAGCGTCCAATACGCGACGTGGGCTCTATAAAGATGGCGTGACACTGGCACCCGATGACCCATACTGGGGCCTGTAACTCGGGAAGCAGGGGTCCCTGATCCACAAATCAATGCGGTTCAGCTCAGGGGACCCCCTGCTCCCGTACACTATTATTAAAAATACATTAATGCTGCTTCATTACCATAGCAGATAGCCGCTACGGTAAGGATTGATTGTTTATTTACATGTGTGTTTTACTCATAATGTAGATGTGCAGAGGGTCTCCGGAGCTGAACCGCTTTGGTTTTAGGTCCGGGGACCCCCTGCTTCCCGAGATACAGGCCACTTTATGGGGTGCCGGTATCCCTCTGCTTTGTTTACATTCCGTGGTCACGTGATCGGGACATTTAAATGCAGAGGGATACCGGCACCTCATAAAGGGACCTGTATCTCGGGAAGCAGGGGGTCCCCGGACCTGAAACCAATGCGGTTCAGCTCCGGAGACCCCCTGCACATCTACACTATGAATAAAAATTGTTTTGAAATATTTTTTATTTTGCCCATGTTTGCGCAGAGAGAGTGGCAGATAACTCTCTGCTGACATCTCGGCAGGGGACAGCGTATCGCCAGGTTATCGGCAGACAGACTGTCTCGCCACCGGCTACTCGGCGTTCTGCTTTCGCAGTGATTCGCCAGGGATTCGGCTCTTCCTGAATACTGCGAGGGCAAATCGCCAAAATCATGCTGATATTCAACCGCTGCCGAGAGTGCTTTTTCTGTGCTTACTGCATGAGGCCCTATGTCCTCTCCTATGAGACCTGTGCTAGGACCAAGACTCCTCGAGCATCCCCTTTGGGTTGCTGCAGCCTATTCCGATTCCTACACATCCTTGGGGTTCAATATCAATGGATTTTATTGTTGACCTACCCAGATCAAGTAGACATGATACCATCCTTGTAGTAATGGGTCGACTTACAAAAATTGCTCAATTAATTGCTGCATAGAATCTCCCTTTAGCAGTCCAGACAGCCAGGTTGATCTTGAAAGAGTTATTCCGTCTTCACGGGCTCCAGATGAAATCATATCTGATAGAGGGGTGCAATTCACTTCAAGATTTTGGAGGACCTTTTGTTCCTCTCTAGGAATTCGTTTATATTTATTATCTGACTATCACCCACAATCCAATGGCCAGACCGAAAGGACTGATCAGACCTTGGACCAATTTTCATGCTAGCTGAGTTTTCGTACAATAACTCACATCATTCCTCAACACAGAAAAGTCCTTTCTTCTCAAATTTTGGATTTCATCCAACTTTTATTTCTCGTCTTCTATGTTTGGGTCCCATTCTGGAAGTTACAGAGAAACTTGAGATGCTGTGAGACGTCCAGGAGACCATCAAAGAGACTCTTCGTGAGGCTCAAGTACGATACAAAAAAGCAGCAGACCAACACCGCAGACCCTCCCCAAAGTTTCACATTGGGGATAAAGTCCGGCTGTCAATCAGAAATCTATGATTAAAGGTTCCAACCATTAAATTGGGACACAAATACAGCAGACCTTTCAGCATTTCAGCACTGATAAATCCAGTTCCTTTAGTTTAGAACTTCCATAGGCCATGAAAACACACCCTGTTTTCACATTTCCCTGTTGAAACCATTCTGGGAGAATCCGCTTCCTAGACGGACCCCGTTCTGGTGGATAACGAAGAGGAATTGATCATGGAAAGAATCTTGGACTCCAGGTTACACCGAAGGAGACTCCAATACCTGGTCCACTGGGGAGGCTATGTCCCAGAAGAGAGATCCTGGGAGCCAAAAGATTTTTTAGGTACCAATCTAATTACTGGAATGGGGTCAGACCAAACAGGGCTAGATCCCACAACCACTACTTTTCTAGGCCACAGCTATAGAAATGTGAGCTACCCCAGCAGATGGGTAGCATCACTGTCTCATCCTTCTTTTGAGCTGCTCACTGATCATTACTCTGACATGTAGCTAATCTAGCTATTAGTGTATCTCACAGGTATCTCAGTGGTACTCTACAAGGAACATTAAACTGTGAGCCAGGAAGTGGAAGTTGTCTGAGATAGTAAAGGGCCCAATGTGTCTTGATTTAGGTGGGATTATGAGAATCTCAGTCTTTGCCATGTTGAGTATAAGGCCGCCTTGAGATACACATTGTGAAAGATCAACTAGGATGAAGAGCAGTTAGCAATAGATACACTAAAGGAATGATGAGAGAAGTAGGAAGAAAGCTAGTAGAGGGTATTACACAAAACGTAAAGGGAGTTAAGAGTGTGAAGGCTGCAATAATGTCCTTGGGAATTAGCAATGTGAAAGTAGTTTGCTACTTTGGTGAGTGCTGTTTTAGTTTAATGTGGAATGCAAAAAAATGATTATAGATGATCTAGGAGAGCCTAGGAGATGAGGAAAGAACGTATGCAGGAGAATATGACTTCCAGAAATGTAGCGACTGAAGACTGGAGATAGACAGGCTGATAGTTGAATGTCTTCAAAATGGGATTACAAAATAACAGGAGAGAGACAAGAGTTGAAAATGTGAGTGAGTGTGGGGATAAATGTGATAGCCTGAGGTCGGACGAGATGAAAAGGAATGGGATCAAGCTGGCAGGTTGTAGAGGGAGAGTAGAAGAGTATCTGAGATACATCTTCCTATTTTACATGGGAAAAACATCTAGAGTAAATGAAGGAGGATACAATAGAGTACATAGGTATAGAGGAAGGATCAGAGGGCATCTCACATCTAATGGAATGTGAGTTTAACAGTTTTGACAGTTTAAGGAGAGATAAACACAGAGAAAAGATGCTGTGGGTTGGACATGTTGTGCGTATAGCTGTATAAATAGTGCAGAGTTATGACAGGCCAGGATGAATTTATAGTGGAGGAAATAAGTGAACCTTCCATAAAGGACGATCTGAGGAGTGAGTGCAGGAGCATAGAAATGTGTCTTGATTATTGAGCAAGGGTTGAGGGTTAGAGTGGCGAGAGTGCAATAGATGAAGGAGAGCATGCTGGTCAAGGAAGTTGAAAGAATAGAGTTTTAGATGGTGACAAAATGTGTGTTTTCAGTGAAGTATATAGAAGAGAGTATACAGCTCAGGGAGGGTTCCAAAGCTAGAAGATCTATGGATTTCAAGTCTATGGAAAAGTCAGGTAGGATGTGTATTGAAAGATGAATTGGAGATATCAAAGGAATTTATGTGGTGATCATAGAACATAAAAGGGGAGACAGAGAAGTCAGAAAGAGAAATGTTTTTAGCGCAGACAAGGTCCACTAGTCCATAGGAGGAAGTGAGGGGGAGAAAATGAGAAGCCAAAGAGATGGAGTAGTCAAAATGTGAAATACATTTTCCTAGCAGATTGGAGTTTCAGACAAGAGAAAGTACAGCCAGGAGAATATATTGAAGTTGAAATATATTGGCTATGGAATTAATTAATGTATATAGAATGCATGCATGTATTTTTCTTCTTTTTTTTTTTACCAGCTACTGTATAATTCCTTGTGGCAAAGCTTGCAGCCTTTTTTCCATATGCTGTATATTGTAAACTAGGGATTTTCTTGAACCAAAGTGGACTATTTTGCATTCCAGTAATACCATGATTCCAAAGATATTTACATTGTTCATTCAATAAAAGCAAAATAAAAGATGTCTGAAATGAGGTTGACTCCTATTGATTGCAGAAGTGGAAAAATGGAAATCAAAAATGTATCTTAATTGGGCTAAAATCAAGGACAGAACATAGAACACAGACAGAGCCCAATGCTACTTCCAATGACACAGATACACAGTAAAGTACATATATATATATATATATATATATATATATATATATAAAACATATGGTCATTTAGTTTGATTCTTTGGCCAAAGTATCTTAAGCCTGCACACCAAACGCCAAGGTAGACCAAATCTGTGTAGGTCCTAACACTAATCAAATTCTTAATAACCTGTATAATACCAGGAAGAAAACTTTATAATAAAGCTGTTGTGATTAGCTGCATAGTTCTTAGTTTGATTGAAGCTCTTATTTACCTGTATAATACCAGGAAAAGCACTCTCAATTAGATTTGTCGCAACTAAACTGCATGCATGGACCTGCGTGTGTGGAAAATGAATGATCCTTAACCATTTGGAAGCATAGTCGGATGGGGGTGAGCTTGGAACCTGGGCCCTCTCTGTCTATCTTAATTGGGCTCCAAGTTTAAGCCCCTTAGCACACACCATTAAGATAATTGACAACAAAAAAAGGAAAAACACAGTTTGGTTTAAAGAATTGCTGCTTTATATTGAAAATATACATTCAATACAATGAATTCAAAAGGAATACATTTGAATCTCACTAGCAATAAATGAAGAAAAATGTAGACAAAGGTATCTACTTATTTTGCTTAGGCCACCGATGTTCCTCACTACAGTACATGATGAAGCAGTATCTATCTGAGGGTTCCAAAGAGAGCATATATTGTGCCTCAGTTACTGGACATTGTTGCTTCTACTTGGTACTCATTAGTTTACTTTGATACTGCATTTGTTTCCCAATTGTACTGTTCAACCCAAATCTGCTAGCTGCTTCTCTTTCAGGGCTGGCTTGGTAAAACTAAACTAATTGAATATATCAGTATCCAGTTGTCTGTTGTACAGTTTATTGCTTTTTCTTTCAGTTCATCTATATAGCCAGCTTTATTTCAGGGGGACACCTAGGAACCAATTATGAAAAAGATATCCCAAAATTGGGCAATTGCTGCTATAATGATTAAACTTCCATACATACTGCCAGGCACAGCAGCATATACCACAGTCCTAAGGGCTTTACAACTAGGCAATGTTAATCTGTCATTATTCATCGTGGTGAATGTTGTGTGTCTGTATCCAATTAGGGGTTCAGCTGTCCTCTCTAGATGAAGCATTCTCAAAGGTGAAATTGGGCGTGACTGGATTTTAAGACTATATTATTGATAGCCAGAAGTCTATTTTCTATTTCCAAAGCATATTGCCAAGAGGGCTCACATTTGTTGGTATTATGAGGGTCATAAAGGTTAAACAAAGTCGTAGCTGCCTCCTCTGCTGTTTAATTCTCCATATATCCTTTTTTTTTTAGCAAGCTACTAACACCCATATACAGTATTAATAAAGCAGTGGTATTCCATAAGACAACTTATAGCATAACACTGCTTTGTTAATATTTTATCAATTAACTGATGCCATTAATGTCAACTGTTTGTTGTTTCCAAGGAGTCATCTGATGTGTAAGATTTTATTATCCAATTCACAGTTAAAGGATATACGGTATATGTTGTAAAAGGTATAATTGTTCCTTTCACATCTATGCCTCTATCTATGCACTAGGTAAGTACTGTACCAGGGATAAGGTTGTTGCCAGATATGTCAGGTAATTTCTAAGGGGAATTCTGCTTATCATAGAGTTGATCCCTTCACTGATTGGCTCACAAGTGATGATGTCTTGCTACTTTGTGTGCTTTGGGCTTTTGGGTTCAAATTTCTTGTTTTAATGACGATTACGCTGATATAAAGTACTGAATTCTTCTTTGAAGTAATTGGAACTTGAGTTTTCTCATACTTAATGTAAACCTGTAAGATAATGGAAAAAAATAAAAGCTTTTGCCTTCTTTGTCTTGCTGTCCCACCCAAAATGCAGCCCTCTTATAGTTCCCAGCAACCCAGATTGGCCCACTTGCATTTAGATGCAGCTTGAACACACCCCATTTCCAATTGGCTTAAAGTTAAAATCATCTTGCAGCTAGAGATGGGCACATTTTTGGGGCGCATTTGCTTCCTCAGCGGATTGGACGTTTCCTTTTGATTCACGGGTTTCAGCAAATCAATCTCAAAAAGGGCATTTTGCTGATTTTTTATTATTATTACCAATACACTCCGCAGATTCCGTACCCCATCGACGGATTTTTGAATCTGAATCCGCAGATTAGATTGTACAAATTTGTCCACGGTTTGTACCCAATGGCAGTTTTTGATGAATCCACGTGGATTAAAACCGACCAAATCTGTTTATAGATTTTACACAGCAAAACGGATTTTGTGGGGAAAATGCGAAAAAGCTGGGATTCGGATTTGGGTAGATTCGCCCATCTCTACTTGCAGATAAATGGACCATGTGTTTTCCTATTTTTTACATGGCCGAGACTCTGCATATACTGTATGCTGCGGCTCTGACAAGCTGCCAGCAGATTTGTCAGCGGAATACTCTGCAGATTTTCAGAGTCTCTCCTGGAGCATCCCTGCCTGAATCATGGGACCTGGACTATGCTATTTAGCCATGCAAGCAACACCATGCTCCAAGGACTTCTGTCTCCACGGACATTGGCATCCAGCTTCATACGGCTATCTTCGGTGTTTCGGTGTTAGGATTGTCTGTTTACCCGCTCCCTTATTTTACTGCTGCTGCAGTGTATTGTAACCCTTTATTTAATTAAATCCAATAATGTAATATTTTCCTTGCTTGGATGATTGCTAGCTCACGTTCTCTTTGACACTATCAATCAAGTTTATTATAGTTTATTTTAAGTGTGGTGTTCTGGTGTGCTTTCTGGGAGACCTGTGACATCTGGGTTTACAAAGGCTACATTGTCCTCAGTAACCACTGATACACTCTGTAGAAGATCAAGTGCTTTTGGGGTAAGATAATTGGCGGTCTTAGTTTATCCACGCTACCTTGTGGGCTTTTGCTATTGTACTTTGGGAGTCTTTTTCATCATATCTAGATTTGGATCCCCTTGCAGTCAGAGGACTAAGGTGCTATGCCAGCTGGTGAAGTCTTTCAAAAGACTTTGTAGTTTTGGGTACTGGGGTCACACTTTTTTTTTATGACAAGCCTGATATAAAATTATAAAACTAATATTCATAAATATACTATTTTGAAAATGTCTGCTAACATGGTTAGAAGACTTTAGCTACACAGTCATAATGCTTCTGCAGTATGTTGCTCTGAATACATTATTACCTTGTTAAAGAAATACTGGGGAAAGTTTTATTATAATTTGGATCACAAAGACCATTAATTAGAAGAGTAATGAGCAAAGCATTACAGAAAGATATAAGTTCTTATTCTAAATTGTGTCACATTTTCATTAATAACTATGTCTAATTAGGACATCCATTAAAAGTAAGTAAAGCTAATTTAACAGGAAATTTCCAACTGAGTTACATTACATTTCCTGGTAATTTAATCCTTCAGATATTAATGGATGCCTTCAAAAGGCCATGTTATTAACAAAATATGAGGTAATAAAACCATAGCCTCCCTCTGTAAAGCAATGATTTTAAAATGATAACATTTGTTGTTTCGCAGGATTGTATGGTAACCTTAGATAAATAGAACAATAGTCCCAGTTTCCCAAAATCATTAAAAATAAGTGATTGAGCTAATTAAACTTTTCAAGTCTCTTAAAGCAAAGTAGTCTATTGCAACACATCAGTACCGTAGTTTCAATAGCACTGTTTTCACAACTTTAGAATGTTCAGTGTGTCCAATGTGTTTATTCCAGGAATACAGAAATAAAATCATTCAGGAAATGTTAAGTATTATAGGGTTTCATGAAAAAAAATAGAACTGCAATTAAAAGATTAGGAGAACGGGGTCCCAGCCCTGAATAGCTTAATGCAGGGGTTGTCAACTCCAGTCCTTAAGACCCCCCAACAGATCAAGTTTTCATTTTATCACTGCTTCAGCACCGATGGCTCAATAAGTGGCTCCATCTTAGGGGCACTGATTGAGTTGCCTGTACCTAAGAAGGGATACACTTAAAACTTGACCTGTGAGGAGTCTTGAGAACTGAAGTTGAGAACCACAGGCTTACTGTGTGTTATTGATCTATAACAAGAGCACAGACAAAGGGACCTCCAATGGTGTAGAAAGGAAAAACAATTTATTAAACATGTAATGTAAAATATTTGCTCTCAACGAATTAAAGCTTATTAAAAGCAACTCTTAGGCTATCCAAAGGTTTCGTCAGTCCTGGGGCTTTCCCTCTGGTGTCTTCGATGGAGCTCCGGTGCTGTAGCCACTAGCACTATACCACCTGGCGTCCCAGGAGATTCCTAGTGCAGGCTTGTGATGCAATTGTTCAGAGCTGAATGATGTCAGCAAAGGGTGTCAACCTTCCAATGCATTTTGCATGACACGGTTTGCTTCCTCAGGGACAGACCACTATCCCTGAAGAAGCAAGCCATGTCTTGCGAAATGCGTTGGAGGGTCTTTTGGATCATCCAGGCTTCCATAGCAGCTGAGTCTTCCCTTTGCTGACATCATTCAACTCTGAACAATCGCACCACATCCCTGTACTAGGAATCTCCTGGGACGCCATGTGGTATAGCGCCCGTGGCTACAGCTCAGGAGCTCCATCGGAGACACAAGAGGGAAAGCCCCAGGACTGCAGAGACCTTCGGATAACCTACCACGCTTTTAATAAGCTTTAATTCTTGAGTGTAAACCTTTTACATTACATACAGAAAAGAAAAGAAAACACTCTGGAAACTAAAATAAACGGAATGCCATAAGAATTAGAGAAATACTAACAGAATATCAAAATATAAATAATGTTAAATCTAATAGTGCTATAAGGTGAGTAATATATAAAAGAAGAAAAAGAACCTCCAAAATAAGCACTTAGGGTATATCAAAAATTGCAAAAAAATGTATTTAGATTGACTAAAACATAAAAAATACTAAAAATATGAATGCCTTCTGATTGACACAGGATAAGAAACATAGTAGATATCGAAGGGAACCGTCTGTCCACTCAAGGGTACTCCCACAGCTGACTTAGCTAGATAAAGAATATGTGGAGCAGGAAAAGACCGTTTGGAGATGCGGGGTAAGAGCCACTTGCAGACCCGCTTCCCATGTGGGGCCAGCGGCCGCAATCACAGCAGCCCACGGATAGAGCTCACGCAGCTCACGATAGTCCATCCCCTCTGTGTCTCCCGGTCAAGTGGTACCTGAAGGGGTGTATGATGCACTTCCTGCGCGACCACGATCCAGAGATAAACAAGAATGAAGATGATCGATGTCAGCGCTGCTCCTTTGATGACAGACTCACCAGGTAGGTAAAATAAAATCAATTTATTAAGTCTACATAAAACAGATACTAGAACACAACAAAAAAGACCTCCTCCCATGCGTTTCGGGCGAGTTCGCCCTTTCAATGAGAAAGGGCGAACTCGCCCGAAACACGTGGGAGGAGGTCTTTTTTGTTGTGTTCTAGTATCTGTTTTATGTAGACTTAATAAATTGATTTTATTTTACCTAACTGGTGAGTCTGTCATCAAAGGAGCAGCGCTGACATCGATCATCTTCATTCTTAAGAGACATAGTAGTCTATACAATACACTCTCATACTGCAACACTCAAAAAGAATATCTGAATTTTAAGTAAAAGACTCAGCAGGGAAAAAAAGCATCAATTCCCTGCAAAAGGGACTCTCACATCCACCACCAGTTTAATTCTTTCAAAACTAAGGCTGTCTCACATTTTAATCTGGTCTGTAACTGTTACATACGCCTATAATATACTGTATATTATCTTTAACTGTGCATGCAATGTCTTGTATATAATGTATACCCTGTGCACTTATATAACTGTATTTGTAACCATGTATTATTTGTTATTATAACTCTATGCCCAGGACATACTTGAAAATGAGAGGTAACGCTCAATGTATTACTTCCTTGTAAAACATTTTATAAATAAATAAGAAGTCTTATCTTCCAACAATCTGTGAGCTTCCAATAGATAGTTATTCCTGTTTTAGATGATAATGTCACAATTGGTAGATAAATTTTAAAGGGTCCCTTTCATACCTAATTTTAAATTACTCGTACTTAGTCTTCTTCTGTTATTAAAGTCTCTTAGGACCAAAGAATGAAAAGATTCAATAAAATTACCATTATGGTGTGTGGGGTAATATACCAATTTTGGTCTAAAAGGGGTATAAATAGATCTCCAGACAAAAGTGCCTTCAGCGCATAGGAAAGGAAAGAATATAGTGCAAGAACATTGGTGCATGTAATAAGCAAAAAAAAAAAATACATACTCACAAACCAGTGTCTTTAGTTTTGCTCTGGAATGTAGTGGCTGGAATTCAGGATGGGGTGGTATCCTCATAGCTGTTTACTCCACACGATCATCTGAACCGTATGGTTACTTCCGCATCACGTGATGTCCGAATCTCGTCTCGCCATGTTACTGCTATCCGGATCCCAGAGAAGTCTTTACTCCTTCACTACTCTCTCTCTCTGTGCCCGTCTCAACAACCCTATGCGTTTCACTGATGCTTTCTCATAGGTCTGTTAATTTTTTTGCGTTATGTTATCGTTTAATGTATCCTTACCAATAACGCATATACCCAAAGGTTCATTGTGTTATGATGTACTTGCATTTACCTGAAAAATAGCAGATCACACGTTATTAGCAGAAACGAGGGACTTCTGTGGATCAACCCCTCTTTTTGCCAATTTTTCTTCCTACTCTACTACCTCTTCTATATTTGCTGCTCTTTTTCTCCCTGGTGTGATAAATGGAAAATCTCTTATGTTTCTTCCTCTTTAAGGATATTTGTGAATTAATAGGTTTTTCTTAGAATTTTGAGTTTGATCATTTGTTGAGATGCTACATTATTAGTATTATGTTAATGCAAATGAGTCCTTTTAATAACAAAAACAGGTTGATACTTTACCATACATCCATAGATTTGTTATATAAAGATAAATACAATTTTAGAAGTCTTAAACTTGTGTCCGTATCCCTATTAATGCACTTAGAGGCGCACTTTATAACAAGTTAATGTTGATAATGCAGCAATGCACAAATTATAAAATTAGTATGAAGGACATTTCTTTAAATATTGTTACAACTGAAAAATAATTAACGAGAACCATAGTAACATTATTGTTCAAAAACACAGAACTGTGATCACAGAGTTAATTATGATTTAGTCACTGCAACTCACTATTCCATTAATTCAACCAGTTGTCTTAATTGAAAGGGGAAAGATTATCAACTATTTGATGGTGTGATGCTTGATAGAAGCTCTGAGGCATGAGTACCGTACAAGTGGAGGTCACTGAATATTAATTGCCACTGTGCCATCATATTTGAAAACTATAAGTAAATCCTATTAGCTGTGTTATTACTTCATAAGTAACACTGCCAATTAATTTCCACAGACAGCTTAAATTATGTAATGCCAATTGTGATACTCAGTTTAAGAAGAGGTACCAGAATTATAAGATTGAATTAATGTTCTCCAAAGCATGTTTTAATGGTTGAGTGACTCCCACTTATAAGCTCACCACTATCTTTCAGACCTCTGTGGCTTATGACCCCTGAAAAAGTGAGTCAATGCTTGCAGTGAACAATGCAAGAGCTATGGTCATAAATGACCCATATATCTATTATTGTACCATAATTTGTCTGTTCCTTGCGTTTAGGACTGCCTGTGAAATATAATGCTTCCTACTTCTATATTTTGGTAAGAAATTGCTCTTTTGTCAGTGAGTAAAACTTGTGAAATTGTGTGCATTGTTACTAAAAGTATTCTTATTCAATGAAACATAGGGAAACTATCTGCACTGTGTAAAATGTAGTTTAGTGTGCTCTATCTTGTATTGTTTATTTATAAAATCATTTAGATTGCTACAGGTACATTAAATAGTGAAAGGTGTCAGCTAAATGTAATATTTCTAGATACATTCATCTGTTTCCTTTCCAGATCTGATTAAATCCCATGGAGAAATATGAATCTGCCAGGTAAGGGGAGCATAGGAAATTCACAACGTTGATGCATAAAAATGAAAAGAATAAATAATAGTGTGAGCAATTTCACAATTAATCAATGTGTGTAGATGTGTCTATTCCACTCACAAATTCTCCTTAGATGTATGACATATTAGAGATTCAACCTCTCTGATAGGAGCAATGGTATTATTCTCCAGTTTGGTTTCTGTGTGGATGCTGCAGTTATCCTCCAATGCACCTCAAAAGTAAAGGGAGACTCCAATAGTCTGTCTATAGTTTATAATAAAAGATAACAGATATGCAAATGTACACTGACATTTTACACAACTAAAATGCGCATTTGAATGGTACTGTAGGAACTGAGGGTCTGTGGCATCTTTCTCACCAATTGTTGCCGGCTCTGTAGTTGCTTCCGCGATCCTACGTCACTTCCTGTGACATCTCATCAGAGGGCAAAAACAGCTGGGATCGCTCGTTTGACTGCCAGGACTTCACACTCCGGTTCTCTGAACAGATTCTACGTGTTTCGCTGGAGCTTCTTCAGGAATCATGCCATGTTCTCCCTTTACTTTTGAGATATATTGGAGGATAACTGCAGCATCCACAAAGAAACCACACTGGAGAATAATACCATTACTCCCATCAAAGAGAGGCTGAATCTCTGATATGCCATACATTTGTTGAAAATCACTTTGGCCTTGCTGAGATTCATATTCAGTCCTACTTTCTTACTTGCTTTGACTAGTTCTCCAATTTGTTGCTGGAGGTCTTCTTTACTTGAAAAAATTGCAATGTAATCTGCAAATAGTTAGTGACTTAAATATTCACTGTTTATTTTGGTTCCTTTTTCTTCCCAATCTAATGTCTTGAACAGCTCTTCAAAGGTTGCTGTGAAAAGCTTTGGTGCCATGGTGTCTCCCTGTTGCACTATATCGGTGATCCTCATCTTACATGTATCTTTATATAGAGACATACAAGCAATGGGGGAGCGTGGGATTAGAATAACATTTAAGAATAAAAAACAATAAAATTATTGTGGTTACAACAATAATGCTGGGGGTTGGTGAAAATACTAAAGACACTTACACGGCCATGTGCAAGCAGACACGGTGATGTGGTTTCTTTTAGCAATTCCAGTCACTCCCAACAACAAGTATGGGTGGTTTAAAGGGTTTTAAAATAAATATATAAATATATCTGTACTCACACGGCCGTGTGTGAGTCCTTGCAGGAAGTTGGTAACTTTGGGGTTAAATTAACCCATCTGCATCTCCCCCCAGTGTAGACTCTTCTGTGTCTGCAACCAACGTGGGGTTCTAACCCCGGTCTTGAGCATAAGATGGGGACTCTCCCCGGTGGTGGTAGTAGGGGGGGGAGTGGGTAGAGAAAGTGAGGCACGTTGTCAGTAGGTTTTAAAACACATTTATTAGTTTTAAAAGCAATTGGTAAAACAAGACTCACATACATACATAGTGGTTGGACCCCTGGCCTCCTCGTGCAGTCCAGGATACAGTTTTAGCAGCCGTTTATGCAACTCACGCGTCCGTGATGCAGGAGAAAAAAAACTTTTTCTCCTTGTCTGCAATGGCTGCCTGGTTGATCCGGCTACGGGAGCCACGTTGGGCCAAATTCAGCAGGAACTTTAGAGCTACGCGTTTCGCCGAGTCATCGGCTTCCTCAGGCTCATATTCTGACGTGGAGGGGGTCTCTGAGTTTTATAAACCCCCTGTGTAATCAAAGTTTAATTGGGGCGGGCTGTGTTTAATAAAGCCCTAATTACAACGTTTTATTAATGAGATTTACATATTTCATGTTCTGTAATCATACTGTCTTGCCTTTTAAAATTAGTTTAGGCTAAAACGTTCTTGTATACTTAAATTGATATCCCTATCTATCGGGGTTAATAGATGACTGCAGTAAAATACATACTTGTTAATTATTTAATGAGATAATTTTATCAGAGTATTATCAAATCTATTTTTAAACTTCACACACATTTAAACATTTTTTATACAAATTCTACTAAAATTAAAATTCACAGGTATTTTGGTTTTAAGACCTCCAATGGGGTCCATCTAATCATATGTCAGAATTGGTCATCTGGTGATAATAGTGCAAAGTGTACTTGCTCCTTGAACTTGATTAAAAATTATTACCATGTAGATTTATAAACACATATAAATTAGTTAAAACATTTTGGCTATCAAAGTGCCCAAATCCTTTAATATAAAAAGCAAATTACCCATCCCCGTCAGGGTTATGCATTGGTTAAAAACAATTATAAATGGATCATACGCAATATGTACCATTTTAAAAATTGATCACTTTTATAATAGTCGCACAAAATATTATTATCATTCTAAATCTAAAAGCTATAAACTAAAAAACTAAAAACAAGACTGACAACTAAAAACTAAAACTGAAAAGGGAACTGACGCTGGACAAAGAAAATCTAGGGAACTAAAGGGAACTGTAACAGAATGGAACTGTAAATGAATGGAACTGTAAAAGAAGAGGGGGAGAGGGGAAATACAGTCAAACCCACATCTAATCCAATTTTCTTATGGTTCTAGATAGGGATAAAAAGTTCCTCCCTCATAACTCTATATGGTTTAATGAATGCCTCAGTAGCCCAATAAGATTTAATTTAATTATTCAATTGAAAGCGGCGATATCGAGGTCGACGTTGAGGCCTGAGGGGGACATGGATTTCAAACGGTATATCCAAAACGTCTCCCTCTGCCGTAAACGTCTCAATCTATCACCCCCCCTCCAATTCTCAGGGACCACTTCTAATCCCCTATAAAGTAGTCCTGAGGGGTCCCCCCCATGTTTCTGGATAAAATGAAGGGGCACACTATGGGTGGTCACTCCCCTTCTTATATTGCCCAAGTGTTCCAGTATGCGGGTCCTAAGACTTCTTATGGTCCGGCCCACATACTGGAGTCCACATGGGCATTGGAGCATATATACCACGTATTTGGTTTTGCATGTGATGAGTTGTTTGGTCTTAAACCCCTCCTTTGTAACATTTGAGCTGAATTCTATTTTATCAGTCATCGCATGTTTACAGGCCTTGCATTCAAAACATTTAAAAAACCCCATTGGTTTAGGTAACCAGTTATTGTCTTTAATCTCAGTTTCCTTCCTGTATACGCTGGGCACTAGTTTGTTTTTAATGTTCTCTGCCCTTCTGAAGATGACACTGGGTGTTTCTGGCAGATAGTCTTTTAATAGTGTGTCTTTGCACAGCACGTGCCAATGTTTCATTAAAATCTTTTTAATATTTTGGGCCTCGTTGTTATATCTTGTTATAAAAGGAACGATGTTATTGGTGGCATCTCTTTTTTGCTTGGGTACCATCAATTCTTCTTTATTTAAGTTCAGAGCTCTCATATGTGCTTCTGCAATTAAATCCTGTTTATACTGCCTTTCTTCGAATCTGGTTTGCAGAACTCCTGCTTGTTCTCTATAGATCTCGACCTCTGAGCAGTTCCGTCTAATTCGTCTGAATTGTCCGAACGGAATATTTTTTAGCCATTTTTGATGGTGGCAACTGCTGTTTAGTAAGAAGTTATTAGCATCTACTTCCTTGAAATAGGTCTTGGTTCTGAGAATATTTTTCTCAATGTAGATGGTTAGGTCAAGGAAGTTGATGCTCTCTGTGCTCATCTCTGATGTGAAACTCAGATTAACCTCATTGTTATTAATATAGGTCAAGAAGAGTTTAAGATTTTCCTCGCTCCCCTGCCAAATGATGAGCACATCATCGATGTATCTCCTCCAGAGGACCAGGTTTGCTCCGTATGGGTTTTCCGACCAGATGTTGGTCTCTTCCCAATGTGCCATGAAGGTATTGGCATAGCTTGGAGCAAACCTGGTCCCCATAGCGGTCCCGCATTTTTGCAAGAACATGGACCCATCAAACCAAAATAGGTTATGAGACAGAATAAACCTTATTCCGTCTAGTAGGAAACGTTTTTGTTCCTGTGGGACTGATGGGTCTTTCTCCAGCGCAAATGCCACCGCTGCACACCCATCCTCATGCCGTATTGATGTGTATAGAGACGTCACATCACAGGTCACTAATATGTAGTCTTCTTGCCACTTAATTGTTGATAATATGTTTAGGACTTCTAAAGTGTCCTTTAGATAGGCTTTTGCGTTAGTCGCATACTTCTGTAAGTATATACACTGGCGACACACTTTATTCGAGCTCGGCTAGTCCCACGAATTCGGGTATACCCGGGTGTATTGAGGTTTGTGACTGTTTTCTGCCCGAGTGCATTGAGGTATTTTCCAAGCAGGGATTGAAGCATTTTATTCCCGCTGGCTGCAATACTGCACAGTATATATATATATATATACTGCATTACAATTCATGAATTTATGCCATCTGGTAGACACGCGAAGCATTGCAGCCTATTAAATCCTAATCATTATCATTTAACAGATTAGCCGCCCGTCAGCCAGGCATGAACCCAGGCTGGGAAGGCAAACGCAACGGGGCTTGTCAGAGGTGAGGAGCGGCACATTCCAGGTATCTGCCAGGTACATACTGGGTATTTGCTCGAATAAAGTGTGTCGGTGCAGTATCAACATATTCAGAGAAGTTCTGTGTCAGAGACCCGATACCCGATATAATGGGTCTACCTGGTGGTCTTTGACGGTTTTTGTGGATCTTGGGTAAAAAGTAGAACACTGGTTTTACTGGTTCAGATTTGAAAAGATAGTTAAACTCCTTTTCACCCAAGATCCCTACGTCCCTTGCTTCACTCAAAATCTGTTTTAATTCCTCCTGGTATGCCTTTGAAGGATCTTGTGTCAACCTCTCGTAGGTTGTCTCATCACCTAAAATACGGAGACACTCAAAGAGGTGATAACTGGTGTCCATAATAACGACACCACCCCCTTTGTCTGCTGATTTAATTGTAATGCTAGTGTCTTCGCTGAGTGTTTTTAGAGCTTGCTTTTCCTCCTTCGTTAAATTTTCTCGATGCTTACCCTTTTTGGATGCAAGTTTTTCAAAATCGTCCATAACAAGTTTGTTAAACACCTCCAGATATTGCCCTTTGCAATGGGCTGGATAAAAGTTCGATTTATTCTTAAGGTTAGAGTGTATGAACACATCCTTGGGGGTAGCTGCAATTTCTGATTCCTTCGTTAATTGATCTTGGCTACACCCTGGGGTACTTTTATTTATAAAAAAATCTTTTTATCGTTAATTGCCGTAAATATATTTGTGCATCGATAAAAAGATCGAAGCCACTAGGCCCCCGTGAAGGCGCAAAATTAAGTCCCTTCGCGAGTACCTGTGTTTGCACTTTGTCTAATGTTTTTGAACTTAAGTTAAAAACACCTTTTAGCGTGCTGCTTTCTTGCTCCCTACATTTTCTTCTTCCTCTCTTCCCTCTCTGTCTCTTTTCCTTCCTTTCCCTTCCGGTGTCTCCGATACCCCTGGGTCGTCCAGGCAAGAATTAACGAAGGAATCAGAAATTGCAGCTACCCCCAAGGATGTGTTCATACACTCTAACCTTAAGAATAAATCGAACTTTTATCCAGCCCATTGCA
The DNA here is from genome assembly GCF_040206685.1 of Ascaphus truei. Classification (NCBI taxonomy): domain Eukaryota; kingdom Metazoa; phylum Chordata; class Amphibia; order Anura; family Ascaphidae; genus Ascaphus; species Ascaphus truei. Next base: position 83,065,972 of record NC_134486.1, read on the forward strand.
AAGGGCAATATCTGGAGGTGTTTAACAAACTTGTTATGGACGATTTTGAAAAACTTGCATCCAAAAAGGGTAAGCATCGAGAAAATTTAACGAAGGAGGAAAAGCAAGCTCTAAAAACACTCAGCGAAGACACTAGCATTACAATTAAATCTGCAGACAAAGGGGGTGGTGTCGTTATTATGGACACCAGTTATCACCTCTTTGAGTGTCTCCGTATTTTAGGTGATGAGACAACCTACGAGAGGTTGACACAAGATCCTTCAAAGGCATACCAGGAGGAATTAAAACAGATTTTGAGTGAAGCAAGGGACGTAGGGATCTTGGGTGAAAAGGAGTTTAACTATCTTTTCAAATCTGAACCAGTAAAACCAGTGTTCTACTTTTTACCCAAGATCCACAAAAACCGTCAAAGACCACCAGGTAGACCCATTATATCGGGTATCGGGTCTCTGACACAGAACTTCTCTGAATATGTTGATATATACTTACAGAAGTATGCGACTAACGCAAAAGCCTATCTAAAGGACACTTTAGAAGTCCTAAACATATTATCAACAATTAAGTGGCAAGAAGACTACATATTAGTGACCTGTGATGTGACGTCTCTATACACATCAATACGGCATGAGGATGGGTGTGCAGCGGTGGCATTTGCGCTGGAGAAAGACCCATCAGTCCCACAGGAACAAAAACGTTTCCTACTAGACGGAATAAGGTTTATTCTGTCTCATAACCTATTTTGGTTTGATGGGTCCATGTTCTTGCAAAAATGCGGGACCGCTATGGGGACCAGGTTTGCTCCAAGCTATGCCAATACCTTCATGGCACATTGGGAAGAGACCAACATCTGGTCGGAAAACCCATACGGAGCAAACCTGGTCCTCTGGAGGAGATACATCGATGATGTGCTCATCATTTGGCAGGGGAGCGAGGAAAATCTTAAACTCTTCTTGACCTATATTAATAACAATGAGGTTAATCTGAGTTTCACATCAGAGATGAGCACAGAGAGCATCAACTTCCTTGACCTAACCATCTACATTGAGAAAAATATTCTCAGAACCAAGACCTATTTCAAGGAAGTAGATGCTAATAACTTCTTACTAAACAGCAGTTGCCACCATCAAAAATGGCTAAAAAATATTCCGTTCGGACAATTCAGACGAATTAGACGGAACTGCTCAGAGGTCGAGATCTATAGAGAACAAGCAGGAGTTCTGCAAACCAGATTCGAAGAAAGGCAGTATAAACAGGATTTAATTGCAGAAGCACATATGAGAGCTCTGAACTTAAATAAAGAAGAATTGATGGTACCCAAGCAAAAAAGAGATGCCACCAATAACATCGTTCCTTTTATAACAAGATATAACAACGAGGCCCAAAATATTAAAAAGATTTTAATGAAACATTGGCACGTGCTGTGCAAAGACACACTATTAAAAGACTATCTGCCAGAAACACCCAGTGTCATCTTCAGAAGGGCAGAGAACATTAAAAACAAACTAGTGCCCAGCGTATACAGGAAGGAAACTGAGATTAAAGACAATAACTGGTTACCTAAACCAATGGGGTTTTTTAAATGTTTTGAATGCAAGGCCTGTAAACATGCGATGACTGATAAAATAGAATTCAGCTCAAATGTTACAAAGGAGGGGTTTAAGACCAAACAACTCATCACATGCAAAACCAAATACGTGGTATATATGCTCCAATGCCCATGTGGACTCCAGTATGTGGGCCGGACCATAAGAAGTCTTAGGACCCGCATACTGGAACACTTGGGCAATATAAGAAGGGGAGTGACCACCCATAGTGTGCCCCTTCATTTTATCCAGAAACATGGGGGGGACCCCTCAGGACTACTTTATAGGGGATTAGAAGTGGTCCCTGAGAATTGGAGGGGGGGTGATAGATTGAGACGTTTACGGCAGAGGGAGACGTTTTGGATATACCGTTTGAAATCCATGTCCCCCTCAGGCCTCAACGTCGACCTCGATATCGCCGCTTTCAATTGAATAATTAAATTAAATCTTATTGGGCTACTGAGGCATTCATTAAACCATATAGAGTTATGAGGGAGGAACTTTTTATCCCTATCTAGAACCATAAGAAAATTGGATTAGATGTGGGTTTGACTGTATTTCCCCTCTCCCCCTCTTCTTTTACAGTTCCATTCATTTACAGTTCCATTCTGTTACAGTTCCCTTTAGTTCCCTAGATTTTCTTTGTCCAGCGTCAGTTCCCTTTTCAGTTTTAGTTTTTAGTTGTCAGTCTTGTTTTTAGTTTTTTAGTTTATAGCTTTTAGATTTAGAATGATAATAATATTTTGTGCGACTATTATAAAAGTGATCAATTTTTAAAATGGAACATATTGCGTATGATCCATTTATCATTGTTTTTAACCAATGCATAACCCTGACGGGGATGGGTAATTTGCTTTTTATATTAAAGGATTTGGGCACTTTGATAGCCAAAATGTTTTAACTAATTTATATGTGTTTATAAATCTACATGGTAATAATTTTTAATCAAGTTCAAGGAGCAAGTATACTTTGCACTATTATCACCAGATGACCAATTCTGACATATGATTAGATGGACCCCATTGGAGGTCTTAAAACCAAAATACCTGTGAATTTTAATTTTAGTAGAATTTGTATAAAATTGTTTAAATGTGTGTGAAGTTTAAAAATAGATTTGATAATACTCTGATAAAATTATCTCATTAAATAATTAACAAGTATGTATTTTACTGCAGTCATCTATTAACCCCAATAGATAGGGATATCAATTTAAGTATACAAGAACGTTTTAGCTTAAACTAATTTTAAAAGGCAAGACAGTATGATTACAGAACATGAAATATGTAAATCTCATTAATAAAACGTTGTAATTAGGGCTTTATTAAACACAGCCCGCCCCAATTAAACTTTGATTACACAGGGGGTTTATAAAACTCAGAGACCCCCTGCACGTCAGAATATGAGCCTGAGGAAGCCGATGACTCGGCGAAACGCGTAGCTCTAAAGTTCCTGCTGAATTTGGCCCAACGTGGCTCCCGTAGCCGGATCAACCAGGCAGCCATTGCAGACAAGGAGAAAAAGTTTTTTTTCTCCTGCATCACGGACGCGTGAGTTGCATAAACGGCTGCTAAAACTGTATCCTGGACTGCACGAGGAGGCCAGGGGTCCAACCACTATGTATGTATGTGAGTCTTGTTTTACCAATTGCTTTTAAAACTAATAAATGTGTTTTAAAACCTACTGACAACGTGCCTCACTTTCTCTACCCACTCCCCCCCCTACTACCACCACCGGGGAGAGTCCCCATCTGATGCTCAAGACCAGGGTTAGAACCCCACGTTGGTTGCAGACACAGAAGAGTCTACACTGGGGGGAGATGCAGATGGGTTAATTTAACCCCAAAGTTACCAACTTCCTGCAAGGACTCACACACGGCCGTGTGAGTACAGATATATTTATATATTTATTTTAAAACCCTTTAAACCACCCATACTTGTTGTTGGGAGTGACTGGAATTGCTAAAAGAAACCACATCACCGTGTCTGCTTGCACATGGCCGTGTAAGTGTCTTTAGTATTTTCACCAACCCCCAGCATTATTGTTGTAACCACAATAATTTTATTGTTTTTTATTCTTAAATGTTATTCTAATCCCACGCTCCCCCATTGCTTGTATGTCTCTATATCTTTGAAAGGGTTCCGGATTAACCCTTCCCTGGGGTTGAAGCAGAGGGGAACTTCATGCTGGCTCAAAGCATCTGTCATAGAGCCGTGGTCTAATTTACTGCCACATTGTAAGCACACCTCATATATTAAGCTAAAGGTAAGCGCCAGGTTTTTTTTCCTAATGTATCTTTATATAAACTAATGGTTAATGTAGCATTCTTGTAAATGTTATTTATAATATCAATGACGCTTCTTTAACACTGTCTTCTTAATGTATCATTGACAACTGTGGTGTAGACAGAATCAAATAATTTTTCGAAATCTACAAATCCTAAAATGAGTGGTAGATTGTATTCATTACTCTGGAAATTACTCCTTGTATGACTTGGATGGGGTCCATTGTGTTGCATCCCGCTTTTTCTCTAGGCTGAGCAATGTCCAAGGTCTGTTGCAACTGATTAGTGAGTATCTTCATAAAAATCTTGTAAGTGATTTGAAGTAGACTGTGTGACAATAGGGGCAGCGGCCCCAGCATAATGAAGGTTAGGCCCACTCATTGCACCTACCAGTCAAAATGGTGACCAAGTTACCAGGTTAAAATGGCCATCTCTGGGCTACAATATGGTTGCCAACCCCTGTGGCAAACGACTCCCTTTATGTATTGCTGCCACTTGCCCAAGCTCATCCTGACAGTCTTCTAGGGTTTGCTTTGTTTAAAAGGGGGACAAACATGTGTATACAAACAAGGGGCACTCAGCCCTCAACCTTCAGCGATTTATTTCTCCATTAGTGACACTACACATTTTTAAACACTGTCACTTTAAGTCAAAACAAACTCATAAAAATAACATCTACTCCTGTATGGAGTCTAACTCACATGCATATCCCTATCTGCAAAATTGGCTGGCTAAGCCAGTTACCAACTTAAAATAACACACAGAGATAACATTGAGTCCTTAACTGTGAGATGGGGGACAGCGACTCATTAGATCCTACCCTGAACTGGATCCAGGGGAGCAGCATGCACCGCCTCCAGGCTCCAAGAGAGAGAAGCAGCCAAACTAACTGCTATATATTCCTATTCCTCAAATAGGAGAGCAGGTGAGTGAAAAACAAGAACCACTAATCTCTGGCCTGGATTTTCTATCTCACAGTTTCAGCACGAAATCACCCTTACAAAGGAGGGAGGTGAATCAGCGGGCATGACTGCGCAGAAAAAAGTTGCAAAGGCTGGACTGGGCTATAAAAAAATCTTTATTAGAGCATGGATTAAAAAACAAGAGGAGGGGAAACAGCCCCCTGCGCCTCTAACGCGTTTCACCCAGTATGGGCTTTCTCAAAGAGTAGCGTTACTCGTGCGCAGTCCCTTGAAGTACCGGATGCAAACCGGACACTGCATCCGGTACTTCAGGGGACTGCGCACGAGTAACGCTACTCTTTGAGAAAGCCCATACTGGGTGAAACGCGTTAGAGGCGCAGGGGGCTGTTTCCCCTCCTCTTGTTTTTTAATCCACGCTCTAATAAAGATTTTTTATAGCCCAGTCCAGCCTTTGCAACTTTTTTCTGCGCAGTCGTGCCCGCTGATTCACCACCCTCCTTGGTAAGGTTGATTTCATCCTGTCTCAGCATACAGCGAGGAGCACACACACCCGGATAAAAACGGACTTATGTGAGTACTTTATTCTTATTACTAATCAAGTGGGAGCTTCCCCAGGATCACTGGTTCATCTAGTTGCTGGATTCATGCAAGGGGTCTGGGTGGGTCTCAGGACTTCCCCCAGACAACCCTCCTTATCCTTGCCAAACCGTGTTCCAACTAGGGGTTAATCTACACAGCTCCACACAGCATTTTATCATTACAACATGTGATCCGGATGCAGCAATTTATTTCAACAAGTGTATTTAATGCTCTGTAGCACCAGTTAATTGAGGGGACCTCACCTCAATATTCCTTTGGTACTCACAGTCTCAGCAACTGTGAAACGGATCACTTCCATACTAAGTCTGCACTTTCTTCTATAAATTAGACAGAAGCTGCCCATTATCCTGCGACTATGTCACACCCCGTTAATACCTAAGCCCAGTTATGTATCTGTTGCAGGGGTATTCTGTAAGGGAAGTTCATTCAGTAGTTTAAAGACATTATGTTTCTATTTGTTTTTTTTTGTCTGACTCATTGTATGCTTGGGCAACTATCAAAGGTTGAGTGACTAAAAACAATGAGTCAGGGA